>NC_083597.1:57279120-57582151 GCF_020882245.1 Rhopalosiphum padi | reverse complement strand
TAATTCAACACGGGTACATGCACTCGTTAACACCAATATTATAATATATATGATATTATGACGTCGTTATAATAATTTACGCTCTCGTTTTTTTCGGCTCTATAAATTCTATTGCGCTCGTATAATATGTATATAAATTAATAATGAACAATATTATTAAGTATATAAACCAATGTTATTGTTACTTGATAGGTAGGTATTAGTTTTACTGTCATTTGAGCTTTTTGCGTGGTCCTACGATGAGCCTTTGTACGTCCTTCCACATTTATTTGTGCAGCCGATAATTTCCAAAACGTAGTATACAGTCGATATAATATTATATATGATAATCAAGTCCGGATTAAAAAACTTAGCAATATATTATTAGAAAATATCAATTTATTATAAAAAATGATTATTCAATAATTTTTGAAATTTCTATTGAATGTTTGCTTCTTTTCTTTAAATTTGGTAATAAATAATAATTAATTATAATATCACTAGATAAATAGACTATAATCCCATAATCGTTAAAATTCATTTATGTACACCATTCAGATTTCAAGCGGTCGTCAATAGGAGATTTAAAAAAAAGTAAAACGTCAAAAGAAAAATCTAATCGAACGTGATTTCCGTGATATCTATCTACGAGAAATTGCGTGTCGTATAAAAACCTAACTTATATATTATATATTATATATATATAATAATATAATGGTCGAATAAGTAAGCAAAACGCAATAAATAAACAACAAATAACAAAATCGAGCGTCAAACTATCTAAACATAATATATATATATATATATATATAACAGTAATAATTGTATAATGGGTGATTATATAGTTTACAAAGCAGTAATTTTATCGATAAATGTATTTATTGTTGAAAACATTTTTTCATGGTTTTACTATTGTACTACACTTGAATTTTTTTTTTACTTTTTAAATGATGAAATACTTTATTTCCATTTCTATATTTTAAAACAAAACATTCTTCCCAATAATTTTGATACCACGAAAAAATAGAATACGTGAACAAGTACCTATAGTTGTATTATAGTTTATATAAGCGCTACATATGAGCATAAAAACGGCTAGCAAGGGTGGATATCCCTACAAAATTCCTTATGCACTTCACCCATATAAACTTAAAATTAAGTAGTGACGATTTAAAATTACATAAAAGCATGCATCTTTGTGAAAACACAAAAATACATACAAGTATATTTACAGGAAAAATTACTAATAAAAAAAATTATGATAAAAGAAAATCACCCTATTAGTACTATATTTTTATGCGTAGACGTTTAAATGAAAAATGAATATATATTATATACAATATAACTATACCTATACAAAAAAAACTGTATTTTTGTAACGAGGCGTTAAATCTATAGTAAGTGGCATGTACAGTCGGGTTTTAATCGTCAGTTCTGTTATTAACGATTTCTACAAAGCAAAATTGTCGATTATCATCGGTGGTCGTTGAATCGTGTAAACGATAAGATATTTTAACGAAAAAAAAAACAATTTATTAATCATTATTGTAGGTACAACTACAACGACAACGACCGTATCGTACTTGAACTAAAATTCTAAATTTTTATAATATATGTTATGTGAAAATTTCTAGAAACGAATGTTGAGCGATTAATCACGTGTCAGTATTTAAAAAAAAACGTACTTACTGAGGCTAATGCCGTGACATAGTCCATGCCCCTTGATACTATCAAATGCATTATATATTCAAGTTTAAAGTTATTTCAAAGTAGGCAAATTGATCAGAAATAAATACCTGTAGTTATGAAAAAACTCAGAAGCGAAAATTTTACAAGTTTCTGCGGAAAAAGTTATTTTAAATATACATCTTAATCAGAGGCAATGCGATCTGTTGAAACGCCATGTTGACCAGTAGCTATACGTTTTGTTCTGATAACAAATACTTAATTGTATTTAATATAGTATACGAGGGAATAAAAATATTTTTGAAGGCACACAATTATTGGCTTATTCTCTAAATGTTTGGCACGTAATTGAAGTTTACGGAACTTTAGTATATTTTAAGCATTCACGGTGATTTGAGATTGAAAACTTTTTTTTTGTTTTGAGTTAGATTAAATTAAAATATATTATAAGTACTAGGAATTTATGTGTATATTATGAATATGTTATATTATGTTCAGACTATATGTCTTACGACACGAACGGATTATTACGCGCAGTTTTCGATTTGTCATTATTGTGATCATTTCATTTCCTTTATTCAATCTGTTATGTGTTTTTAAACGTGTGTGGGTGTAATAATAATGGTATTATTGTTATACATTTTTATAATACAGTTGGGAGCAGCGAACGGTTCGTAACAATAAAATGCTATACGAATCGTTATTAAATTATTACGTGGTTTAGGACTGTATTATATACAGTACATACCTACAGAGCTGCTGTTACAATTATTTTCATTTTCGCTTTTCTTTTTCTGAACGATTTTTACACCATAAAGCTTTTACCGTTTTCGCTCTCAGTGCAATATATATGCTTGCGTGTGTTTCTATGCACACAGGCCACTTTCCCCCCCATTACGGCCCGCTATTAATCTTTAACCTGGCAATGATTTTTTTCGACTCAGCTGAAATCGCGCGAACATAATATACAAGAATAAAATAATACGTATATAATTGTGCAACTACTGCAGTTTCTCGTACTAAACAAGTCAAGCGAAATTATTGCGCACGCAATATGCGTTTTGCTATTAAACTATATATTATCACTGTCACCACTGAATAGTGTCGATATAATTGCAGGTTTTAAGGATTTTTACGGTATTTTTAAAAACCTTCTCTCTATGTATCATTATAATATTATATAATTGTGTTAAATGATTAAGTGGAATTAATTTTGATAGCCTATATATTATATGGGGCAATTTTTTCTCGGAAATTGATTGCGTTGCTGCTAGGAGGAGTATAGGGTATAATATACGTATAATAGTAATAAGATAGTCTGCCTCCGTTTCGTATCAAAAATTCAAAGAATCGACGTTTAACAGAATTGGCTGTCTCAGATTTGCGAGTATGTAACGCGAAAAATTTAACCCCATAATATCATGAAATAAATTGCAGAAAAAAATGTAAAATATCGATTGGAAAAACGGCATATAATATGTCACTATAAATGAGAATGAAAAAAAGGGTGGTTTACCTGATTTGTATGCAATAAAAGTATTATGAACAACGTATATTGGATATTATAGTCTCGCTTAAGACTGATATTTTCGCATAATCAGTTTCAGTTCAATTATAAAAAAAATCTGCAAAAGTGACATGCGCTCACGTGCGATTAACGTCGCGCTAAGTTAATGCGCGTGTCGAATCGGTTAATTGCGATAAAGATAAATTAACAATTGCGATCGTATAATAATAGACACGCGCGAGCGCGCGTGTTTATCGATGAACGGGTTAGATATTATTTCGATAAATCGATCGTTTATAATAAGCATCGGTGGCGTCGGCGAATTCGTTACGATCGCTCGTCCGTCTGCATTAATATATTATAACGATCGCGTGCGGTTGCCACAGTTTATAAGCTCTCTACTCGAGCACGGTAGCCAATAGCCATGTTATTTTTCCGTGCCAGAGTTCCAAATACTTCTATATACCTATAGAAATAAAAGCAATATTTAATTTATTTTTCGCTATTTTTATCAAGAATGTCTATTACTTATAAATTATAATATTTTCATATCGTTTAAAAATAAGAACACCCAACACATCAATAAAAACGATCAAAACATTTAAGGGCTGAAGGGCGTCGATTGGGAATGAACTAGCGATTATACTTCCCTTGGCGTACGCGACCTCCCCCGCTGTCTTTATCGCATATACTTATTGAGGTGCATTCGATCATCCGAGAATAGTGTTAGTTTTGGCCGTATATATAATATTATCGTACAATATTCATCCATATTTTTGAATTCGCGTATCATATTATATAGATCGTCGTCACCGTCATTATAAAACCGACCGAGTGTATAATATAATAATAATAATAATATGTGGTGCGGTGGCGGAACAATGGGTCTCTGGGTGGGGTGCCGGGGGGAGGTGTGTATATATAATAATATGAGCTCGGTGAAAGTGCCCGCCCGGACTGGGTCAGTGTTGCATAATAATAACGCTGCGCTCGCGTCCTTGTTGTTCTAGATTCACGCGCGCTCTACAAATATATATATATATATATATATATACAATCATGTAAAAATATAATACACGCACACACACACACACACATTTACACTCACATATTTTTTTCTACCGGTCTGGGTGTGCGGTGCAGTGGAGTGGCGCGACGGACGTGCAAACCGAGATACCGACGCAGTTGCAATATTATTGTATTATGTTATATATATATATATATATATATATACGTGTATGCCTACACTATTTTAATATATTGTGGTATTCGGGTGCGCGCCAAACGTAGTCTCGAGTCCGCAATAACAGAGTTGCGGTAGAGGTGGTGGCGTTTACGTATCACCCGACCGTTGCTCAACGCTATAATAGTAATTATTATTATTGCAGCGAACTGCGTACTGCGTTGATGGTAAAAAGTAAAAACGATCCGCGGTCGACGCCGACGCGAGAAATGCTACCGCGGCACCGCCACCGTTCCGGCAGTTGAGAAATCTCGACGTAAAACCGTCGGCTGGCCACAATTTATCATTGTCTTACATACTTGCCACGGTAGCACTCCTCGTCGTACACAAGTCCATTATATATTATTAATAATAGTTGTTATACATTACTATATATATGATTGTAATAAAACGACCGGTCCAATATTTCGGCTGTTCAAAAGTTTCGATCGACTTCGTCTACTTTTTTTTCGGAAAAGCATCCTCCTTGTTACGGGGAGCACGGCACCAATCAATAAAAAATAAAACCCAAAACGAACCGTACGAAGAGCGACGGAAAATAGAACGCGAGCTAGTTTTTCGGCGCTTTTAGCGATCGGCACACTTATTATAATCTCATTATTATAGTGATTGTAAAAAATTAATAGATATACTATAGTATTGTCGATCGCGGCGAAATAAAACCAATAACCGAAAGAGGTCCTTCGACACGACAATAATGTACCTCCTATAATAATAATAATAATATTGCCGGTAATGATTTGGCGTTTTTGTGCTCGGACACGCGTGTGGGCCGATGACGATAAATAATAACAAGAGATCATAATACATAATATTATATATTGTTATAATATATAACAGTATTGTCGGTCGGCGTTGTGGAAATTAATTTCCAGATTTTTTCTATTATTATTATTTTCACACTATTTCGGCTGAAATTCACAGCAACTCTATATATTATTATAGAAGCCGTGATGTATAAATTACGGACAATACAAAACAACAGTCTCTCGGGATATATAATGATAATATTATAAATTTGCTAAAGCAGCCGCGTCTGATAAGTAAAACCAATTAAAATCTCCTGGATACGTCAGATCGTTCGCGCTTCCTGAAACTATACTAATATAATTGTATTATTATTATTATTATTATTATTATTTTATAGAGCCATTGTAAATAATACATTAAGTATGTTGACACGATTAATTAAATACATAAAAAAAAAAATAATATTATTATGTTATTATGTATTATGATGCGATTTTAACGTAATAATTTAACCTCGTCCAAATTCAATATAATATTATTATGGACACCCGTCACCTTCGTTATCGGCATGCGATGACTAGCGTGAAATCGTGGCGGTGTATTTAGTTAGGGACGTATTTATATTCATTTCGATAATTTTCAAACGCGGTTCAGGTCATCAAGTCCAGAAGATTCGCTACATTGTCTACATTAATATAAGAGATCGCATTACGATTCATCATACATAATATATTAATAATATAATATGATAAATTGTATACGTAATTTCGTGCGATAGAAATCGTCGTCGTCGTGTATCATAATAATTATAATATACACTATAAAAGCGTCCACCGCCAACTCATTGCCGACGACATTACGAAATAAGAATAGTCGTTGCCTCCCGAGGTCTTATGGTTAATATTATTTACGAGCCGCGTATTAAACATAACTGAGAAACGCGACAAACATTATACCCGACCAAATTATTACAACTAATTTTATAATATTTGGATACACATTATGAATAAATCAATAACGAAACTTTTACAAAATTAAATAATTTTTAACTGCACACAATGCCAAACAAAAACCATTGCTAATCGATAGTACTTAGTATTCGTCTCTTAAAATAAGTATCAATCTTGGTTGCGTGCCATGAGAATTGTATTATAAATAATATTTTTAATTACCTTGGTTTTGCTTACTTAGTAAAATTAAACTAAAAAAAATCATAAGATGAATTAAATAGATTAATCGATTTGGATGTTTAATTTTTCTAAAAATGGATACACACATTATATGCTACATAATATTAATAATAACATAACTTGTGTTTTAGGATTGGCGTAAACGGTTTCGACAATCCGATGCGGGATCCAAAGACCGAAGAAGTGAAAAAACTAGTGGGCCTCGTAAGTGAAAAAAGAAACACATAACAATATTTTAATTTTGATATTAATGTATGAATAACCTTATTAACTATCGTCACGTGTTTTGCGTAGGGTGTCAAAGTGAAAATGGACGATCAGGGAAACATTCTCGTGAAAAGGCTGTCCGGGAAGAACGTGTACGTAAAGAGCATATCGAACGCCGGCGAAGAGACTAGCATCGGGGCAGACGTGCTCAAATTACCCAACTACTGTCTGGAGAACGATAAACCGGTTAAGGTTAGTGTATTACAATATATAGTATAATAGTATTTAATATATTTATCGCGTATATGATGTGTAATGCGATAATAGTTTGTTATTTTGTTATATCACGCTATATCCGGCCATCTATATTCGGCGTCGTTCGATCCCTGTGAATCTCTCTGTATATAATATAAAAATGTTTTGTTAATTTTTTCTTTTGATATGATATACTATTGCACGGAAATCAAAAAAAAATATATATATATTTCTCGCAGTGGTGTATTATATTCGTTGAAATTGACAACTCGAATAATGCGTTCATGCATAATAATTACTACAGTTTGTTTATGTACAGAGTACACCTCAAATCATTATTTGATAAACAGTCTTAAAATTCGGATAGCCCTTGCGGCCCGACCGTATGACAGTAGTCTCGTAGGAATATAATAATACTTATATCGGGCCCCGAAAAATATAATATTATCACATCATGTAGTTATGAACAATATTTACATACGGACGGCGGCCAGACATTGTTCAATCGACACAGTATAAAAAAAAAAAATCACTGCATTTGTAGTGTCTGCTGCTGTGGCAGTGGCCGATATACTTACGCCGTACTTCGCTTTGCCATTTACCGCATTATTATTATTATTATTATTGCTGTTATTATTATTTACGGTCGGTCAGCGTGTGTATATTACATACATATATAACATATACAAGTAGCTCGTGTGATGTTGCTGCAGAAGCGGTGACACAAAGTCAGTTACGACTGTTGCGGTGAAGTGTAGTGGGGTGGTGAGAGGCAACATAAAAAGACGACTACCGCACCGGCTAACCGGACTAAACGAAACAAGGTGCGTGTCCCCCTCCCTCTCCCCTCACCAACAACCCTTTATGATTAGATAACACTTCGACTTTTATGTTTCCATCGCTTGTATATATACAGGCATAAATATATATATATATATATACATGCTTGTATACATATACACGGTTATATAGCTGCAACCGTCGTCGTGTATGCAACCTATAAAGGCACAGCAGCTAGTGCTCAGTTAGGTTAAGTTAGGTCAGTGCATTATAATAATGATATAATAAATTCGCGGTCAAGCAGGTTGCAGCTATGTACGATTAAAAGTCGTAAAAACCATATCTTTGAACGCGGCGTTATATTTTTTTTCAAATTACTTGACGATAAATAATATTTTATGTGTAGATATAATTATTTATTATTATTGTTATCGTTGGTTAGAATATAGGTAGTAGTACTGCTTATATGTATGTACATTCGACTTCGATGACAAGAATATTATTATTATCCGCATTATAGGTTTGCTTGCAGTGACGAAAGAGGGTTCTGGGTATATACCAGGGGTTCTCCAATAGTGAATATTTACTTCCCTTCAGCAGATAATTACTCTTCATATAGCGGACACTTTTATCTTCCCTTATAAAATTAAATTTAAATGTTATTGTAGTCATAAATCATTACCTAATATAATAAAAATACCTGTAACAAATTAGTACATAACACGTGTGTTGTGTTCTATTTGTTATGTCTACAGTTAGTAGTAACGATTTAAATAATTATCAATTGTTCATAGTGATTTGGTCTCAATAGATTTTACGACAATCCGACAATTGAATCAAGTCATTTTTGATTTCGACTTACGAAAAATATTTATCTAATTTTAAAAATATTGGCCAAGATATTAAAGTACGATTATATGGTTTTAAAATTAAAAATGTTCCATAAAAACCTTAAAATATGCAAAATTATAATATGCACTACAAATTTTGGTTATTATATCAAAAATGTAGTAAATTGAATTTTATATTTATTACTTACGTATAGTATATACAATAATAAAATAAACCAGGAAAAATAAATCGCAAATTCGTGGATAAGGGTTTAAAATACTTAAGGATACTAAAGGGTGTCCGGCACTTTAAGATTTGATAACGTCGATGATTATCCGTCGTATTCGTAACATTTTTCGATATCAAACTGAAAATGACGTGCAACACCTCAAACAATCATCAACATAGACTACACAAAAACACATTTTAATGGTTTTATAACCACATTGATTTAGTCAATTATACGTTCTTTGAAATAACGTATATTAAGTTGCGAAAATAATCCGTTTTCTGATTTTTCAGTGTCATAAATATAACAAGCGTAGGCATAATAAATTATAATATATACATACTATTATTGTTATTAAATTCTTCTCAAGATTATATCATCGATCAAAGTCGTTCTACGTGGATTGCAGTGTATTTATATATATATATATATATATAACGAATAAAACAATAAGACGCGGTTGTGTTTGTAATATTGCAGAAACGCATTCGGAGGTGGACTTTGAACAAAATAATATGTAAATGATTTCATCAGACGGAAACCATTATTACCGCTGTGGTTCCGATATCGAATTGTACAATGGAACATTGTATGCGTGTATTACAAGGCCTCCTCTATCAATGTGAATATTATAATAATACATCATCATCATAATATTATTGTAATATACCAATATATTATATTACATCCGTTGTGCCCATACAAAAAACGATGCATTCTAACACTGTGACACAATATTAAAATTAGCTTTTTCGATAACATATTGTTTCATCAATGACTTTCCGCGGAGGTATACGCCTACCTGTGTCGATGACGAATATTTAAATAACATTATTTATGCGTCTTTGGAGTTTAGTCTGAGTGTTTTCGAAAAATAAAATTGCCGTGCTGATTTAATATTGGTTAAGTAGGTTTATATATGCAACATGCTTCACCAATAGTTCCTGTTTTGTTGGTCAAACCAATAATATACAGATTTATCAAGCATAATCACCCCCATTTTGTAATTTAATGACGGGTTTATTAAAATTCTGGTTTTGAAAGTTATATAATACCTAGTTTTTGATATATTTAACTTTGTGTATTAAGAATTATGGCCCATGATAATGTATTTAGAAGATAATATATGAGGGTAATGGAAATTTGATCATTTTAGTAATTAATTTCAATCTATCAATATTTCAATTGGTCCAATATAGGTGAAAATAACCCAAGTATAAAAACTATAGATAAAATGTAACATATGATATTTTTTATTTTTATATTTTTATAAAACCATTTGTAAGGACTATTACCCTTAGTATAAACACTTAAATAACTGAGAAACTAATCGTTAACATTTTGAATTGAGTGCATCAATATTTTCAAAATGATTTTTCGCTAAATAATTTATTATTTATTATTGAACTGCATTATTAAAGATAAAAAGGTGGTGGGCACTGAGTATACTTTGATCATGTATACATAATATTATATTATTAATTCGGTAAATATGTTTTTTTTTTGTTCTTCGCGAGAGTTACACATCACCAGGTTTGCAAACAACGCCGTCTTACCACTTTACATCGGTGTACCTACTCCTTACAAATTATCCATGTATATATAATAAAAATATACCAATACGCATCATTATGTTTACAGGAAAACGATCGTCTTTTTATACATTTATAACTATATACCTACTATAGATACCTACATAAAATAATAGCAGCCGTCTATAATATTCTGTTGCGCACGTATAGTCTTTCGATAAAAAAAAAATATATATATATAAATAAATCTTAAAAGCAACGTAGATACCTTAGATTTATATATATAATGCGTAGGTGGTCGTCATAATAGTCATTCGTCGTCGTCATTGTCGGGGCAGTTTTTTTTCTTTCAACTCCGACCGTGCGCCACAGAATATTATAATATTATCAACGCGTTTATATACAAAATGTTTATATATACATGTATTATATATATTTATATATATACCTATATATACTATATACCTACGAACAAAACGCGTAATTATAGAGATAGCCGAAATAGGTATCGTTATGGTTTGACGCGGATAGGTTTTTTTCTCTCATTTCGTTTTCCAACCGTCGAGATAAGCCTTTCCGCGCGAAGGTCAAAAAATACGGTCGTATCAAGAAGAGGGTTGGGATGTGTTTAGTATAGAAAAGACAGAACAATGGCCGTTAAATTTTTTTTTTAATTTCCCTTCTACGCGTCTTTTCTTCATTTTTTTTCTTTTTTTTCGATATATGTTTGTACCTACCTGCAAATATATATATATAATATTATGTATCATGTACCGCAGCTACCTCTATAGGTATATATTACACTGCCGCTGCAACCCGTCTCGAGGAGAGCGGTTCATTGAATGGTAATTCCCGATGCCCCGGTAATTAGTTCGACCACCTCTAGCGTACTTATGACAATTGTTTTCGCCGTAAACGCATTCCACAGCGGGGCCGCCACGCGCGCACACGTCGCCGCCGCAGATAAGGTGTCCATTGAAATGCGTGCGCCGGCGGCGCATTTATCTTACGCCCGGACAATATCGTACTTATAGTATATTATAATATACACTGTGGATCGTATGGGGGACATAGTATAGTCGATCGCAAAACGCAGCTATTGGGCGGTACGTTTGTGAGACTTAAAAATATATAATATATCGTTCATAAAAATAATACATATAATATATTATAATACGGCTTTAATATATAACTATATATTATAGTTAAATACGACCAGTAGTAATGGTCATTTTGACGGTAACATGCGTGAAATGGCGAATACGTATTATTGTTACATATTATGATAATAGTAGATTATAAAAATCAGCGAAAAAATACATAATATTTTAATTTTCGAGTGTTTAGTAATAATAATACATTTTTTATTTTTTCAGTTATTCGATATGAAAAAATTTCAACAGAACGTATCCAGAGAATTGCGCAGAGCGTACCCTGACCGCAGGCGTCTAGAATGTCAATGTTTGAGTGCTATCAGCTTCGTTAAAAATGAACCAGACATGTTGGACAGCCCTATATGGGTGTTGATCATAAACGTCGTAGCCATGGATATGCTCAAATCGAAATTGCCACCAAGTAAGTTGTTTTTCGTAGAACTATGTTTTTTCCACTTGATTTTCTATCGCTGGGTGACAACTTATATTACAGTGTTGTCCTTTTTTGTCCTCTTTCATTTTCTCACTCATAAATATAAAAATATGTTTGTGTTGTACAAAGGGGGAGGGGGGTAGTCTTATCATTATTCAAATATATTATTTTATTTTTTATTTTTTATTTTTATTATTATTATATTAACCATTTTGACTTTGAAAGTATCATTATATTATCATTTTATGATATTGAACAGAAATTATTTTATTGAATCGAGTTGTCTGCAACCTAACCATGCATATTATTATTACTATTGATATAAATGAATAATTATATACCCATTCAATTTAAATAAACCATACTCGATAATAATATTGACGTTTATATATATACAATTTAATGTAAAATATTATATTTCTAAAAATATTTTGTTTTCCTCTATTTGTTGACGTTCATTAAAGTCTCCGAAAAATGTCATGATAATGCCATCAATAAGGAGTGCGATAATAATTATACAAATTACAAGTAAAAATATTTTTATATCATATATAGGAGTTACATAATATTAGGAATTTGTGGATTTATATATATATATATATATATATATATATATATATGTAATGGTCAATGATGTTATTGCGGGAAAAGACAACATTATAGCTTAAAGGTAATATCTATTCATTCTTTTGAAAATAAGAACTATTAAATCGTATAGGTACATTGCCCGGACATTAATGTTAAATAGATTTATCAAAGCCTAATCATCAAAAATTATTGTTATTTAAAGAGGAGGGAAAATTATAAATTATGCGTATTATGTAACATGTAAAAATGTACAAATTAGAATTAAAAATGTTTTATTAGCGCCAAAAAATAAAAATGTAATGATAATTAAGCCTCTTCAGCACCCCCTAGTTTTTTCATTTAAATCATGGCCTGAGTTAGCAATGTTTTTATTACCCTTACCACCAATCTTAGGAAGTAATTGGCATAACATTTTTAGTTCTTATAAAATTAATTTGTTTAGCAAAATTACCCTACTTTATAAGCTATAACACAATTTCCCGATTAATGACGTTATTCCTTCTCAGTTATCATCGTTTACCGAATCATATAAATATATATATATATATATATATATATTTATTTATTTATTTAATAATTATATGCACACACACTTGCCATTGACCTGGCAAAAAAAAATAAATAAAAAAGGCCGCAGATACAAATACAGTAGATAACACCTATATAGTAGCACAAGGCGTGAAATGAATGTGCGCGCCCGCATACATGCAATAATAGTCGCAAACAATGGACACACGGTCCTAATTTCTTTTGATTGGTCACAGGACCGCGATTTGATTAGTCGTATTTCAGCCCCGGAGGCTTGGGTTCCCACCGCGGTTTGATTCGTTCAACGGTCCTCCGGTGTATTATCATTATATTATATATTGATTCATATATTTGCAGCGATTCGGGTCACTGAACCGCAATGATTTTGATTCGAGGAAATCGTACCAAAGTTCATCATCGTTTGTCTCGAACACAAGCGCGAATATTACATATAATTTCAATGTATAGCCTGCACGTGGCAATATATCGCTGGATTCGTCATGATCGTTGTACAATTTAATATTTCATATATTATAAACACATAAAAAGGAACATCTTCAGACCACTATTTCGCGATCAGATCTTCGGGCGCAGTCATCTTAATCTGGAAATAACAGAATGATTAAATTCTATTTTGGTTGTACTCATCGTTTCCATAGAAAATTGTAAAGGTGGCTTAATAATGGACCGCATAATATAATGTTTCGAGTGTTCTTATGGTGTTGTATTACATCACCTATAGGAATATATAAAATGTACGCACTACAACAATATGTGGTTGAAGGGGCAAAACGTACTCTAAGGCTCCGAAGGCGCTACACATTTTAGGGATGTCAATAGTTAAAGAAGTGAAAAAAATTGTTTGTTTTGAGATTTAAAGGAAAATACTTATATAAAATTTTAACTCCTTTAATCATATATCAATTTCTGCCCATTTTGAATAGAATTATCAAATATATCTTATATATAATATTATGATATTATTGTTATAAAATTATATCCTTGTACGTGTGCGGTGCCTTCTCGCTGTCTCGCTACATCGATTTGTTATACAATCCCGCGAAATTCGTGACTGCACGCATTACACGCGGTAATAAATCGCATCATATAATATTATGTTATTTATTGTCTCAGGGGTTTTCTAGATTATTGTAATATTTTTGAGTTTCTGTGTGTAGCCTCGACCGATTAAATGTAACATTTATGATATACATTTATATATATTATATATATCTTACGTTTCACGAGTTCACAGGTCGATGGCAAAACTTTAATTATTATTTACGTTTTTGAGTTCCTTCTATATATAAATTAAACGAAAATGTCATCACGATCGACATACCACTGTCTATGCGTTATAAATTGGACCACGCAGATGCGATCTTTCGAGGTTAGGACATATTAAATTATTATAACCAAATAAAATAAAACTTTAACGTCAAATTTCGTGCGCTGCGTTTCGGATCACATTATTATTCTCGTATATATACATATAATATAGTCCATTATTATATCGTTTATTCGATAATAAAATAATATAGAGTTCAATCGTTGTGTTATATAACGTAGGTATACGCTAGTTTAACGATCGAGCGGGAATGTAGTTTTGCGGTCGGTCATCGGCATATTATATATTATTATTATAATGTTACGTGCTGCTACAACAGGTCTCCCGCGGATGATGTGTTTTACTCTCGTCGTACATTTATAAGTATATTTATATAAATGCACTTTGCAGCGTTACATTATTGTATACAATTGAACTTTTTTGATGCTAAAACATCGATCAATTTTTTCCGGTTTTTGGGATTATTACTTGTTTGAATACTAGTATTTGTATTTTACTTTTCAAATCAGGATTTCTATCCCGTCGCTATTATTTTATACATTAGGTTATATTATCATTTCCCTTCGTCACACATCGTAATGAGTTTATGCTTTTAATGACAAAAAAGAAATTCTTAATGATCAATCGATTTTCAAACAGGAACTACACTCTTCTAATAAATATATTGATGTGACGATAGAATTAAAAACGTTTGCTCGAAACCATTACGCTGAACATGATGCAGAAAAAGTCAAAATTTTGTTATAATCTGCAGAAGTGATCAGATAAATTTTCGCGTGCATAAGTGGAGGGATATTTTCACACGACTTTACGTGGTACTATCCGATCGACCGCTGCAGAGGGGAAAACATATGTCGTCCTATATTCGTATAGATCATGTCCCCGCGCTGCGTGGGTGGTCGGCCGAGTGCGCGCGCGTCGTTCGTGTAATATATTATTACGTCGTTGTCGTCGTCGTCGTGTCCGCGCTTGCGATATCTCGTCAAGTGCAGTTTTTGCCGTTTTTTTACGCGGCGGCAGTGACCTTTTAATTGGCGCACAGTCCGTCCGTCGCGGCGATTAATCCGTTTCGGTACAGTGTCCCGTTGTCGATGGCGCACTTGGAAGTATAATGTATATTATATATATATATATATATTCTCACATGTATATTAAACACAACCGTTAACCAGTGCAGATGATGAGTATCGCGGTCATGACTTATTTTATTATTATTCTCCTCGGTCGAGAGACACACGCGGAGACTAAGATGGGGACAAAGAGACAAAGCAAGATAGAAAAGGAAAGAGACACGCAACGAAATTATATATATATATATATATAATGCATTAATATGTGTGTATTGTGGTTATCGCGGTGGTAGGAGGGGAAAATCGGGCTGTCGACGGGAATGCGGACCCGGGGTTAAAACACTCTTAAAAAGGGATACGCGTTCGTTTGTTATGTGCATATATCTATTATAACTCGGTGCCAATTTCCATCGGTTTATGGTTTAAAACGGTCGCGTCAAACCGGACACCGCGTAATAATAATAGTAACACGTACTCGGGCTACCGTCGGTGTCGGCGATGTATTATTATATTATAAAGTAATCGATCGTACCGCGTTTTACGGAATAAAACAATATAATATAACATAATCGTATTTGGTGTTCGGATCAACGCATCATAGGCTTGGTTAATATTTTAATATTTTTACATATACCTAATATGAAGGATTCCATTGCTGGTTAGTCTCGTTTCTGTATAACGCGAATGGTTAATTTATAGTTCACAGAATAGAGAATAGAGGGAACGTTTCCCAGTTTTACATAATACACCTGAAATCTTCTGCATATTATTCTACTTCTCAATATCATCATAATATTCAATAAGAGGACATTTCCCATGCACGGGTTTATGAGTGATGCAAATGCCCTATAGTAATACCCACTGCAGATTGATATGAATTTTATTATTAGGGACCTACTTACAGCCTATAATATCAACTATATCAACACATTATTGTAATTTCTTCCGACTGTCTTTAATCGTCGTTGTCGTACGCATTGTTGTTTACGCAGTGAAACGGGCTACAGTGGACATTAAGAACCGGCCCAGGATCCCGATACCGGATGAGGACCCATACAGCATAGCGGGAGCAAACATGGTGGCCGCCACACGGGAACAGTTGATGATGCAGACGGCAGCGCGCAGGGGTGACAAACCACCAAAGCTGCCGCCCAGGGACCCGTCGAACCCTTACCCGCATGAAATACCTAAGGTAATAATATATTTAATTAATAACCAATAATTTATATAATATAATATGCAATTAGGTGGAATGAACAAATGCGTTAAGTGACGTTTTACACATTTTGAGATTGATATAATATGTACATTGTACACACTTTCATCCGTGTTACGTGGTGTAATAATAAAATTGCATTATTATCTTAGTGTGGGATTTTTAATAATATTTAGTGTGATGTGTGTTGTGTGTGTGTTTTATATATATCAAGTATAATTCTATAATAAATAATAATATATGCAATCACAGAGTTTTAGCGGGGAGTTGGGCGATGGGAAGCAGTCAGGTTATATCCCGCAAATAAAAAATATGAATAGGTCTGCGAAAAACTCTGAAATTGACACGCTAGTATAATTAAGCATATAAAGGCTAAACATCCGAGATTGGACGAATATTTAAAAGTATATAAATGCCATAATACGTGTTATTGCATATCAAGGTTTTGCGTTTTGCCAATTATTCTTTTCCACTCCAACCTCTAACACACACACGAATAGAATAATATTATCAGACTGTAATTAGGAAAATAATACCAATACTAAGGAATTATAGTACGAAAAATAACCATTTTTTAATAACTTCAACCCGGAGAAGTAATTGACTCGAAGAAAATTGGGGCATTATATTATGTATAATTATATATTTCATAATAGACGAGGTAAAACGATAAATATTTTATGATATTATGTACCTATACGGCTATACAGTCTTTTTGTTTTCCGAACGTACCTATTGAAGTGTTCAAATATTATACCCTGACAGTTTTAAATCTTGTCAGACTTCGCATGCACATGTAATTTTGTCGGAAGTGTTTCTCTATACTACATGCATTTTTTTTTCGTAATTGCAGCCCGACTACGACGACATCGAAGAAGAAGAAAACAGATTGGTAGGCTCCATGAAGCAGTTCACCTCGTCGAGGGGAAAGGACAAAGTCAAGGACAACAATAAAAAATACGGTAAATACTTACACATATGCTTATTTCGCCATACGTATTATTTAATACGACGATGTCCCTTCTCGCGCAGATATAATAATATAAAATATTATAATCTGCCATTAAATAAAACGTATAATAGCGGTGTGCGTGGCGGCACAGATTCTTAAATGGATTCTCCCGCCCATCACGGGTATGTTCAGTAAAGCTACAGCGCACACGTATATTATTTTTATACTATAATATATACATATAGGTATAATAATAAGCGCAGTTCTGTGTCCCGAAGCCGATTTCGCCACAGTGTAATCGTCCGGGGTTAGGAGGTGTCTGCGGTGCACACACATTTATGCATACTATACCTTTATTGTATATTAATATATTAAAACGTATAGAAAATTGTGTCAACGTCTGCAGCACATTAAAAAAATTATATATATTTTTTATTTTATTAACTTATAATAAAATCTTAACAATTTTGGTCATGAGATTGTGATATTTCGCAGCATTCGTGTATATTTAGTGCATTTACTTTCGTAAAATAAATTAACTTATAATATCTATACGCGTGACGCCAAACTTTTTTTTTTGAATTTCATGTCGTATGTAGAACAGCTATTATAGTACTTATATTAGTTATATTATGGCTTTTCTTAATGTACGACCATGTTTTAAATGCAAATTATATGAATTATAGACATGCATACACGTACCTTAAAAATAAGTGATGAGTGGCTGAAATTGTATCGACTATAATGATATAAATTATAAATAACACATAGAGGTATAAATTTATACTATAGAAAAATATTGGATTCTTTTAGTACAGAAAATAGTCTCTTTATTCGTTTTCATAAATTTAAATAAATATAAATATTATAAATTATAATAAATGACCATTTCTTAATTCTGTTGTACAAATATAAAAACAAGATTTGACCTCGTTTCGTTATCGGTGTCTTAATTATGTAATATGTGATCTATTTGCGACCAAAACAGTTTCCGCATAAATAGTAGCGAACATAAAACATATACATAGCTCGTGCGCCGAACAAAAAAATGGTTATGTACACTGTAAACGTAGTGAAAATAAATCGTGAATATTTCTCATCCTGTGAGGCCATTGATATTATTAAATTTATAATTGTAATACACGATTATCGCTATAATATAATATATATATAAATATCATGTTATATTATGATATCAATAGTATTATAAAACACTTGTAGTGTAAGTATTACAATCTTTCTCAGCAGATTCTCCCCAGCGCGGCACGGCGTTTCAGATGATTTCAAAAGACAAAACCTATATATTATTTTTACCATCATAACGCGTCTGCGTAATAATAATTATAATTTCTTTGCATCCGGTGACGACCTTGCCCGGTTTTCGTATTCTTTTTAATTCGTTTCGTCTAGATTACCTAATTCAACATAAAAAATACAACGAGGCAGTTAGTATACATACTATACTTATACGTCACGTCATTGTGGTGGGCATCGTCATTATATTATTATATTATAAGTACCTACATTTAATTTATATTATGCGATATCAGCAGCTGTCGCATATCCGTCTGCTACACCAGACGCCTGGTCGCTCCTATCATAAACTACCTATGCACATGGTGATTCACCAAGTATGCTTCACTCCAATTTTGTCTTTTATTCAAATTTTAATTTTCAGACTATTTATTTATTCTTAAAGACCATAATTTTAAACAATCTTCTCTTTCCATCAACCACAGAATCTTAATCCTAAAATCATAATTTTATCAAATGATAAAATGGGTTTAACATGCTTGGTAAATTACATTGTACGCCTGTATGATATATAATATTATATATTTATATGAATAGCCGATATAGGATAAGTACTACATAATAAAAACCGTAGATCCGTGATATGATTTACACCTTAGACGGGTTTTAGGTGTACAGTACAATTGCTGTCTCTGTGGTACTAGTACGGGTAGGGCAAGGCTTACACGGTCTTATTGTATCGTTTATGTTAATACGATTTCGGATTTTTAATGGCATTGGATATTATGCATACCACAATTTTCCCTATAAAAACATACCAATCATATCTTACTGAGTGAAGCTTAAATAAAAACCGATTTGAATTTATTCATCACGATCCTCGACCTATAAACTTTGATATCACTTTATCGACTTTTCAATTTTTTTCGATGTAATCCTTAAGTATTTTTTACTATTTTTTTTTAGTATCTAAAATTAAATTTGAAACGAAAATTTCAATGAAATACATGCCGTATTCCAACACGATTTTAATAAAGGCATGGCTAAAGTTAAATTTATAATAGAAAAATACTAACTTTCCAATTGATTTCATTACGTAGAAAATGCGCAATCTATACAATTATATCTCAAACCATACTTTACACTAAGACCTTAGAATTTAAATCGTGTTAGAAACAGCAGAACCAGAAAAATACAAATTCTTTCGCTTCCGAATTAAATCAAAGTAATTACATTTCTCTCTAACACTATTATATCTGGAAATCCTCCTATAGAATCCGGTTAAAGAGAAAAAGGTGTACAGAGACCTTTTTATAATTATGTTAACTTGAAAAAAAAATCATGATAAAAATGTTACACCTTGGTGCACTTGGGCGATTTCTTGACTAATTGTTCATGTTATGTACTGTACTTTATTATCCGCACAAGTGTTTACTGAAAATGATCTTACAGATTGTATAATTTCAAATAAATATATGTTAAAAATAGTGTAATATATTATAATTCTATATTATATTATGCACAAGTACGAAACGGGAAATTGGTACTCGCGTAATCCATTCGGATTACCGGTTACACGTTGTTATTATAGCTATTCTAAATGTTTGTGAATAAAAACTGCAGCAGCTAGGTGAAAGGCCGACTCGGTGCGCGCAGAACCGGCTGACGCACATACACTTTCACTAAACGAAACGGCATCTGCGTACCTTGACATTTAGTATCAATTTATTATTATTATATTTTAAGCACTCTGAGCTCGTTGTAATTATAAATTTTCGCTTGAATCGCGACACGAGAGAACGAGACGATAAGACAGACTGCGCGTACGACGATCGTGCAGGTGCCATGTATACCTGATATTTTAGGTGGTATTTAATATTTTGTTACGATATTACAAACAAAAGTTTCCAAATAGCCATTTTGATATCAAGTAGAAGACCTACCTAACCTTACCTAGAGGGACGAATACGCGATAAATCTAAAAAAGAAACGCTTGTGCAAAAAAAAAAAGTCTATAAATAAATATTATAATGTCTTTTTTAAATGTTTGACAGCGCTCGGGTACAGAGCGGATTTCCGAGATGCTTAGTACTGTATACGCATTTTATTAATCGAAAAATAACATCCAATTATTTATAAATACTAAATAGATTAAGCGAATGTTATAGTAGCCATAGCACTGCGTATAATTTTCTTTTTATAAAAACAAATTTTCTATTTTCAGACGACCCGTACTATTGCGGACTGAGAGCGAGAGTGCCGAACTTTGTCAAGACTTCCAACGGAAAAACCAAGGAATTCGTCAAAGACGTGCCCGCCGGCCCGAAGATGAGCACCGCCGTCCCGCCATCACGGTACCAACAGAATCCGATGGCCCTGTCCAACGGTCACCTGGCCACTGCCGCCGCCGTACACTATCATCATCACACGCAGCCCGCCATGTGGCACACGCGCAGCTTCGACAGCGGAATGGGTGAGCGATCGTTCGATATTACATTTCGTTGATAATTATTATTTAGTGAATTCGATAAACGTTTCGGATATAATATAATATAATCGATTGGTATATGCATGTACGGTATGGTGGTCAAGAGTTCCTCGCCATACCGGTAATCAATTGACTATTTTATTAAGCCTAACGATTATACGCATCTCCACGGCGAAATTTTCAATTTACTATTTCGATTTTATGCGGTCGATACTCAATGTTAACGGGGCTGAACGTTATCCATTTCCCGTTTCTTTTTTCGTTTCATTCAGCTGTACTATTATTGCATCCGCTGCGGATTTGTGACGTCGATCAAAATCGTTTTTCAACAGACTATACATAATATTATAATACAATTGTATACAAAATATGACGACAGTAGTCCATATAATCGTCGTTATTACAGTAAATATAAATGCGTTTGTTTATTTCTCTATATTAAAGCAACACTATTACGGAACTTATTTTTCACGTGACTAGAAATAATTAATATTCATTTTTGAATATTTTCATTCAAGTTATACCTATACTATTTAAAAAAAATTGAAACAAAAGGTATGTCTTATGTTTATTTCGAATAAGTATATAATTATTATAAGTACCTATATTTGTCGGTCAGATAAAATTACTTTCGAAACATTCAACATAGGTTTACTGTCACGTTATGTGTTTCAATTACAACACAGTATATAGACACTGTCTTATAACATAATATTCAAAACAGCTTACTGACTACTGTCCTAATGACTCGTTTCATTCAATTTCGTTATGAAAAAAAAAATTCTAATCTGCACGATTTTAGTCACAAATACCAATAAATAATTTAATATACATTTTTTAGTATAATATTAAGTATACACTATACATCTCACCGTCAATATTTTATTTACCGTATTTAATCCTACTTCCATTTGTCAGTTGTAAGTGCTCCATTAAAAAAAAATATATTTTACTCCAAAACCACTATCGTCAACTGTATTATATAAGTGTAATCTGCAATTTAAATTATACATTGTTACCTCATAGAGTCTGTTGTAAGCTGGTAAAATTATTATAATATATTATACATTATAATTTTTAATATAGGTAATATATAGGTACACGGTTGTTCGCAAAATATTCTCAAATCCCTTTATCATTTAATATAATATTATATTTTGTTACTTATTCTTATAATTTTTAAAGTAAAATATAGTACCTACCGCTATTTTTTATAAGTATTTTCAATGTCAAAATTTGAATTTGAATTTTTAATATAATATATTATGCCTAATTTAAGTGCATATTAAGCATTATCGGTGAATTATACTACAGTATCCGTCTCTTTTAAAGTCAAACGGTTTTATCTTGAATTAAAACCGCGTGTAGCGAATCCGTATTAAATATTGGTTGTAAAGGTTCTTTACAAAGCTTCCGGTACACATATTTTTACATGCCTATATATATATTATAAAAATTAAACGTCACATTGATTGTTTTTGCGGATTTTTCTTCACGGCTGTCGGCACGAAACCGGACCCCGTTATTCGAATATAATTGTGCCGGAAACGCCTATTATTATTGGGTACAATCGATTATCGAACTCGACCGTCATCAAGTCCACTACGATGAAAACCGTGACCTATGTATGGCGTATCGGTGTAGACGCATACAACGATTCTCGTTTTCTTCGGTATTGCGAACGATAGATTAAATCGAATTTAAAATGTACGGACCACAGGTACCTATGTACACAATATACAGTATGATAAATGATTGCACTACACGGAGGTTTCATAACGGCTCTTCGTTCGGTTAAGATCGGCATTGCTTTTACCTTCTTTGGAGTTACCACGAGTAACCGCGTTAGATTGATCTGAAACTACTGCAGAACAGAAAAGGATAAAAGGCTGTTTGCCAGGAAAAATATATAAAGTTTAATAATAATAACACGACCGCCTTAAAAATGTAATGTCAGTGGATTTCCGCCGGTGCGTTGGACTTTCGGTGTAGGTAGACTATTATATTATCGTTTATTACGTATAATATTATGTTATTTGTGACTGGAGCGGTGGACTCTGTAACAGTGTAACGGCTTGGCGAAAATATACGACCCCGCGTATTGCGCAATTTTATTATTTATGGTTATTATTATTATTGTTGTAAATTATTATATTATTTTTTAAAAACCGGTTTCATATAATCGTGTCCAAATAAGACGAAGACGACGACGCCTAAACGGTGTTCGCAAAATGACCAATTAGCAATAATTAGTCCACCGACTTCTCTGATCTCGCTGATGCGGTGAAACGAACGCGTAACAAATTTAATAATATTAAAATAGAATATTATAGACAATATATCAAAGTTCAATTGTATAGAAATCTATTATATTTTAATATTTTTTTATTATTTTTTATCAATTTTCTGGCAAATAAAAAATAAAAGAAGTAGGAAGTTTGTCCTGTTTGCTAATCATAATATTACATACTGGTATATTAATTAAAAATATTGTGTAGTGAAAAATCTACAACATACATACACGCGCGATCGTTTCGTATAGTTTAATTGCTCTAAATTACAAAAATGTTATAGGTAGGTATTAGGTATGTATAAGAGCACTTAAATTAGTCTACGTTCTTAAGTTATAGGTAAAAAATGTATTTTATATTTTTAACTTTTTAAGTAGATATAACATTAAAACAAACAAATTGTACACGGAAATCTATAATATTGAAACAAATTAAGTTTTTATCCCGAGTTTTTAATTTTTTGATGTATAGAGATTTGAGTTATAATATACTCGTACACTGTGGAATGTATAATGTACGATTTATAGTAATAGTCTTCTAGCCGAATAGACGTACAACAGATTTTATGTAATATTAGCTATTATATGTGTAAACGCGTATTAATGATTTTGTACTAAATGTAAATGTTTTTTTTTACGTTTTTCAGACGCCGAAGTTTTCGATTCACCGTACAACCACATCTACGGACGGTTGCCCATACCCACCAGAGGTTACATACCGACGGGACACAGGACTCCAATGTACGTTGGCGAATGGGACTAACGATACCACTTGGACGGAGTGACCATGGTCGATTCGCACTTCTCATCAACGAAAATCGAAATGATACAATTTTAAAAGAAAAGAAAAATTAAAAAAAAAAAATCATTATATTATATAGATCCCTTTTCGTTTTTTTTTCTCTCGACTGATGGATTTATATTATACACATATATATATATAAATTACGTACATCTATATTATATATTATAACATAATGTATCGGAAAACGATTTCATGAGCTTTTTTTATAACTATTCTCTCTTTTTTAATATATACATATCGATATTATATAAAGTATTTAGTAGGTATATGTTTTTGTGATTTTTTTTTTGTTTTCGATTTTATTTAATTATTCGTCGCTGGTACGAAACGCGATGAAAATCCGTACTACTGCAGTGTACATTCGTTTTATTATAATCGTATTATAATAATTATGTGAATATTATGCATATAAGTTTTACAATAGTATGAAATAACTCGCGCGGGCCCTTTTATTACGGATATATGTATAGCAGCGGCATCAGTGACGTGCTACAATAATCATTACATATAAAATAAATTATGTCTCTTAAATTATAGTCTAGCGCACGTCATCGTATCATCGTTTTGGAAAAATTCGAAATCTTCCATCGACGACGTGTGTGACCATTTATCATCCCACGGTCGTCGACCATGCACACATACACACACACACAATCACAGGTATCGTATTGTTATAATTCTCGTGTACACCTTGTTGTCTGACTGCCGAAAAACCGCGTCATCGCGGTGATAATAATAATATTATGTATAGTATAATTGTTCGTAGAAAGCGAAAAACAGAAAAGCGAAATTCAGTCGTACAGAGCTAGCATTCGCCGACGACGTCGGTGTCGACGATGTGTATATAAGAGGTACGCGTGTTTAAGGATACGATTTTTTTTTTTTATTTTACGAAACTTACCGTGTGAAAATAAATAGATCGAATTGAGGATAGAGAAAAAACAGCAAAAAAAATAAAAATATAAAAAAAAAACACAAACCGGTGTGGGGAGACGTAAAATCGATCGAATTCTTCGTATATAATATACCTGTAATGCGTTAAAAGAAATAAACAATTTTTAATTCGTAGCAAAGAGATTAAGTTTAATTTTTATGAAAACAAATAAATTCGTATTGTATAAAAGTAATTTATATATTATCTTTGTTGTTTATTATTATTATGATTTTTTTTTTTTTATATTTTAAGCTCGCGCGCTATTCGTATATATAGTATTATAATATATATAGGTACGTTACGATTAGACTTTTTAGGTTTAATGCATATTATAATTATTAGTATTATCGACATTATTATAATGATATATACATATACATTGTACGCCTATTTTATATGCCCTTTTTTCCCTCTCAATTTTTTTTATTATATAGTGAAAAATAACACGTAAGTTTGACGCTCGCGACCGACGCACTGAATTTTATAACATAATAATTATTACAATATAATATTATGGTCATAATAATATACGCGTATTATTAAACTATTATAATTTTCTTATAAGGTTCGCGTGCGTCGACTGCGTTGTTCACACTTGTTGTCGTATATATTTATAATATATATATATATACAATCAACGATTATGTGAACAATATTATAATATTATGCGTATACATACCAGTTAATTATAATATTATTCTTATTGTTAAGTTTATATTTAAGTTTATTTTAAGTCTATATTATCGTAATCCAAATTTTTATTTCATGACAGTATATAATTATTATTATTATTATTATTATTATGTTTTTCGTCTATATTATATATAAATTGTCTTGTATTTCTATATAATTATATGTGTTTTAACGATAGTAATGATAACAATATACAATAATATAAAAAAAAATTTTTAATGTTTTTATTTTGATAGCATCCGAATGGTGTAAATCTGATTTAAAAATTCCTTGATATAGGTAGACTAAGTATATCCGTAGTTTCATCACTTTCAAATTAGGATAAGTCGAGTAGAATATGAGCTTAAACCAGGACAAACACATAAAATAAGTTTGGTGACAAAATTCGGATGAATACGAGTTGGTTACCAGGTTGTTTATAGGTAGCATTCGAATTGATTCCCGGGCTGTCTGCAGGTTACAATGGTTACATACGAATTGGTGAGTATCAATAATGACAATATAACTATGTTAAATTAACTTTTAAAATTAAAGAAAAAAAATAATATGGAATGAATTTTAAGTTAAAAATTAAACCGTTATTTAATTTTCTAACGTTTTCACTGATAAATTTATCCTTTTCATTAACTTTAGTGAAAAAATGTGGGTAAAAAAAAATTGTGAATTCAGATTTCCATGAAACGATTCGCAACGGTTCGTCTTAGTGAAGCTAAAAAGTTTGCCCACATTTTTGGTAAAAAATCATTGCCACTTCAATTTAATCGTAACCAAAAAATACGTAAATTTTTTCTTCTACTGGTTTTATAGCCATCAACTCAACACAGATTTTTGTATTACATAATCAGGTGACAATAAAGACAATTAAAAAAAGTATTTAATATTTGTTCAATCTCTGATCCTTTATATTAAAAGTCATTGGAGAGTTCTAGGATTTGAATTCCCCCTCGCCGCCTATCCTAAGTTGAATCTACATCTTTTTAATTTAGATAGTGGCCAAACTTCAGTAAGGTGAGGTAAGGTAATTTTTTCAAAATCTACATAAATGTTTTAAAATCTCAAATGATTTTCTACAAATTGAAATACTAATGTGTAAGTATAGTACCGTTCTTATCGGGCGATTGGTAAGCACCTTTAAACTAGAACCAATTTCTACACTTTATTTGACTCGGGAACTAATTTCGCTTTAACATAAAGTTAATATCAGACTATTAATTGGTTTGGCCAAAAAGGAAATCGTACGGTTTTGATCGAAAAGAGTCTCATCGCCCTACATTATATATATAGTAGCTCCGAATTAGTTCTTACAGTCTCATTCGAACCCACATATATGTAGAATAATATATAGATACCACATCCGAGTGATCTCTGCAATTCCGATAAGAACCCACGATGTGGAACCAGCTCCGGGAAATCTTTTTCCGATCCGGACGCAACGAGCGCACGCGTAGGTACCTACGTATTCGTATTTCGTGTCACGTAAAATCGTTATTGTTATTTTTTTTTTTTTAATAAAACGAGACAAGTCCAGTTTCCGAAAAGAGTATGAACACTTGTTGGGCCGACTGCGAAGCTTGAGGACGTTAATAATAACGATAATAATATGACATTGTATACACGGTGTACGCGACGATATGCACGTCCGCAGAAAAAAATCATATCGCCGTTTTCCGACGTCCCGCAAGAGCCATCGCCATCGTCCCGTATGGGGTTATGTCGCGGTGAAAAAAATCGTCGCGCAAGTACGCCGTTGTGTGTATACGCTGTAGCTCTGAATTTAATATTTATTATTATTATTATTATTGCGAATTCCTCGTCGTCCGTCCGTCGTCGTACGAGCGCGTAATAACAATAATATGTAACGCGATACGCCCTAACAGACTCGGCTAATCTCCGCGCGGGGACCTTGAGTCGGGACAATTACAGATTATCGTTGCTATCGATCCCAGTCGGAGCATATGTCAGCGTGTTGAATATATAATAATGTTCCGACGATCTGCGGGTAGGCACTCAGCGCCCGCAGTATAAACAATATTATAATAACAATTATTTACATAATAATAATAATAATATGATATGCTACCTACATGATATTATAATAATATATAATATAGCCGTCCGTTGCCGAGTCAAAGGCGAGCGCGCGTGCGACGCGGGTGAAGTGTATTAAAATATTAAGAGAAAAAAAATCATCGACATGATTATTATCGATTTTCGCGAGCGTACATATTATTATATATACCTATACACCATATACGCTTGACCATAATATAACGTAACGTGTCTTGTTTTTTTTTTTTGTTTATTTTTAATGTACGCGCACGTACGACGCGTAATGTATTATAATGTTATCCCGTGACAATAATTACCGGCGGCCCGGAACTGTTTTATCACTACGACAACGATAATATGATATACCTATAATTATATGTAAATATATTTTCGTATCATCGTGGAGGTGTATAATTTAATACACCGTGTGTAGTTGTGATAGATCAGATCGGGCCGTCATCTTTTGTCCGCGGTATGTATATTTATGAGTAAAAAAAAAATTGTAGTAGGAAATGAAAGAAAAAATAAAGGTTGACCTTAACCGAGCGGATTTTCTGCGGACGAGCATCTCAAATTTCGTGGAACTTATATTTTTTTTGTTTATATATTTTTTCACGGCCCACAGCGATCCGTTGCTGTGACGGGCGTTGTTTGGGCGTAGATTGGTCCTTAGACACATGGGGGCTTTAATAATATTTCTAGAATGATTTATGTAATCGAAATATTATCGTTATCGCATAAACAGACTTGTACGTAATACCTACACTCGTCCTTAAGAAAGATGTAAAATTAAATCATTGCGATTAAAGAAACTGAAAATGTAAAAAAATAAATCATTCAAAATACGTTTTTCAAAACGAAGTTTAAACAATAAAGTTGGTTTTTAGAGTATAAAAAATACGACAGTTTTTGCAGTGGTTCTCCGTATACTTCCCAAATAAAACTACTAAGACTATATATTATAATGACATTTCTATTGTATAATATATGATCTACATATGCACTTGGAGTAAGCATTATACTTATATACAGTGTGATTCATCAGGCATGCTCGGCTGGATATAGCAGACACAGAAGCAGTTGCTAGACGCACATAGTATAGTTGGAACTTGGAAGTCCTTCGGGTTTCTGGTAAATAATTAAATCACATTATTATTTTAAATTAGATAATTATACGTGTGAGTAAATCGTTGTTTTTTTTTTTTTGGTTTTATGATTGTTGTCATTATTGGACGTCGTGAAAACGGACCTATCAGTGATCGTCAAAGACGTGTGAAACAATTAAAAACGTATCAATCAATCGTAATAGTTGTTTCGAGTATATAATTAATTTCAGCAGAAATTAATCGAATAATACAAAAAAAAAGTCGAAAAATTTGTGCATTTTAGGACGATTGTAATGTTCTGATCATAATATCTCTACAGTCTGTGATGTTACGAACACGTTGTAGCTAAATAGGTAATTTAGTTTACGATTATGATTAACTGATTCAGTTTAGGGCAAAAGCTTCTATTATATATTTTATAAAGAAGAGAATTTCTTGTGCATTGACCGGATAGATTTTTAATATTTACAATTTTGAATAAATTATTAATGGTAAATGGTTAAAAATGATCGAAATTATTATTTTAAATTAAAACATACTTATATTTATAAAAAAATGTAAATAGTAAAAATCTTTCCGGTCAATGCACAAGAAATTCTCTTCTTTATAAAATATATAATAGAAGCTTTTGCCCTAAACTGAATCAGTTAGTCATAATCGTGGAAATACGGAGTATCTTTGTTCTTATATTATGTGGGAGATAGGCAGAGAAAACAAACGCTGGTCTCGTAATAGTTTGTCCAAAAAAACAGAATTATTCAAAAGTAAATTGTATAAATACGTAAAATTTAAGTTGTAAGTTTTTAATATTTTATACCTAGTTTTGCAGTGTTTATCAGTCGGAACCCAACATTTACCTATCCCCCTTTTACGAGTAGATGTTTTATGTATTCTGTACTTTTTAATTATTATCTATTTTTAATTTGAACTAAATTTCCTATTGTGGGAGATAGACAGAGAAAACAAATGCTGGTGTGTAGCGGCCCCATAAGGGAACAAATGACGAAATATACTAATAATAATATAATGACCCAATAAGAATTTGTTAAATGTTTATCATTTAAGTTTTTACATAAAACATGATATTTATGCGTATTAACATTTTTTCAAGACTCAATTTTTAATTATTTATACCATATTATATTGTTTATTTAGAACATGATAATATTAAAAAAAAACCACATATATTTTAATTTATATATTTATTTTCTGGTACTCAAGTTACCTACTACCTTTTTATAGCGTCACATATCGAAAAGTATTAGTAATATTGATTTTTTTTTTCTTAATTTGAAGTCTTTATATTATATTAGAATTTAAATTATGTATAGGTAAAAATAAAATTATAAAAAAATAGTTTCAAAAAACATTAAACTTTTACAGGAAATTAGTGTTTTTTTTTTCTAAAAGAATCACTAAGTTAAAGACGTGATTTTGCATTTTTTTAACGACATTATTTGGAAAGCAACAAACAGTTCTCATAATGAATTCGCAATATATTTCGGAGGCCGTATAAAACACAAGTGCGATCGGATTAAAAAAAAAATGTCAATGACCGTGACGCGTTTTCATCACACACACACACATACACATACATAATTGTATATACTATAACTACAAAGATGTGTGTATTGTAAAGATCAAATTTAAATTTGATCGAAAAACTGTATGTATATAGATTGAATGATAGCGTAATTTCATCTTAGTGATTCACCAAGCATGCTCATTTCTCACCTCCATTTATGTTTCTGTAATAATGAACTATTTAAAATAAATTGTATGTTAATCAAAATTCAAATGAGTATAAGTTTTGACATATTGAAATGTATAAACTGAGGATTAAAGTCCTTATAAATATTTTTAGTAAAATATAAAATAGATATGTTATTGGATCAATAGTACCTATTTATTATACTTAGATGATTTTTACAAATTATAAAAAATATCGATAGACCTATTGGCTGTTACATTTCATGTATGACCTGTTATTGAAGCTGATTTAAGGATCACTCTGTATTTATAAATTTATAGATAAGTTGCACAATACACATGGTACTATATATTTAAGACCAAATAAAAAATGGGTTTCCTTGAATAGAGAGAGAAACATCAGTGTTTCTACATGTAACCGTAAACAACATAATTTCCTACGGTAAGATTATATATATGGTACCTTTCGTGTCTTTTTAAAACGTTTTAATCACGAAACTACCACTTTAATAATAATTAATATAGGAAAAACATTTATTCTTAAAACCTTAAAATAACATTTTAGAATTTACAAAAAAAAAATATTTTTATTTAAATTGTATATTCAAGAAGGATATTTTTTTAATAGTTTTTAATTCATGAATCTCAAACATATCCAACGAATATACTTTATCATTAATTAACATTTATACCTAATTACGTAATTAAGTTTTGATGAGTGGTGTAAATAGAGAGGCGGGTGTAATATACTCGCGAATTTTATGTATGTGCACTATAATAATATGTTCTTACACGATGATTTCAACTTTAATATCTTACATTAATTTAAAATATTTCAAATTATGTAAAAACTTTATTTTTTCAAGATCTCGAAGATCGGAGTATGTGTATGACCTTAAAAATAAACCTTAATATATTTTTAATGATATATATTTTTTTTTAAACTTCAAGAAAAATAATTTGTTCACAGCTGTTCATATGAAAATATAGATTTTTTTTTTGACAAATGAAAAAAAATCGTTCGAAAAAAACAAACATTTCACGCTGAAAAAAAAATCCGTAACATTATCGTAATACCTACCCAAACATTATCATTATTATTTTAGTATAATATAAGCGCACGCGTATGTTTTATTGTCACGAGGGGGTCGACGTACGCTAATCATATATACAAAATTATAATACGTGTGTAGGTACAATGAAAATAGTAAATACAACGATATTATTCTTATATTATATTATACGACCACAGCCGCAGTCACCTCCGACGCAGAAATAGAATATAATTATTATTATTTAAATATTTCGCACGATAATTTTATCGCTTCGAGAGTATACTTATGTAGTTGTGTAATATGTATAATATTACACGACTTACGGGCGGACTATTGTCTCGTGACATCGCATAAAAAAATTATTTGTTAACGATATATATATATATATATATATATTACAATATCACAGCTATAATATCGAACGTATTCAGTGATTCTGTTATGTATCCGTTTAAATAATAATGTAAAATTGTCTACGAAATGAGTAGGTAGGCACTTCGCGGAGCCTCCGAGAGAGTAGCTATCGCATAGCAAACCGCGCGCGTTTCAATCTAAGGTCATCGATTTGAGATATGTCGTTACACATGATACATAAAAGACGGGACACTTTATATTGGACTTGTGCCGGTATAAGAGCCATTCACCTTGCGGGCGGACTGCGGTGCGTGTAGGAGCTCGACGGAAACAAAATATAAATAAAACAATAAAAATATTGCGACCCGTCATCAAGGACCTGTCGTTTTTCGACCGCAATAATCATGCACGAGTCTATACGCGAACTATACATGCTATACTATTATAGTTTACGACTGCGGGAACGCGTGTGGTCATCATCCGGTTACCGCAACTATGGTATATAATCATAAAGTACGTATATGATATATAAATGCCATCCTACGTTCATACGTCTCATTGTGGAAGCCCATACATGTATCAATTATTATTGTAGCTATATCAGAATAATGCGAATGTCGTATATCGGAAAATAACATGCTTCAACGATGAGATAATATGATGATGAGTCTTGTGCCAGAATCGTGTCGTTAAAATTTCATCGTGAATGGGCTCGGGACTTATCAAACTAGTCTCTCCCTAGATATTTTGTACACAATATCTTACAAATTATCTTATTTTTAAGTGGTATAAAATTATATTATATAACCGTCAAAAAATTAGTAATTAAATTATTGTATTTGAGAGTGAAGACACATACTTAAGTTTAAAAATTGAGAGGGGTTAGTGAACCATAAAACTCTAAAAGTCGTGTATTTTGGGACCAAATGAATGTATAATTCGGATTTTCTTATAGATATTTTCGTTGCAAACGCACTTCATATAATAATATAATTAATTATTAAAAATCAAACTCACACAAAACACATTTAAATTGATTAATATGAATGGTTTAACTTAAAGTGAACGATGTAAACGTAGCTTTACAGAAATGACTCAACGGCATACTTGACTTATGCAATACTCACTGATGGTTAGTAGATGTTGAATTGCATATAATTTCATAATGAATAATTTAAAATTAAAATCTTAACATAATATTGATGTGAATATATTTTTGATACAGAAATTAAAATAATTTCTTACATTTGAAAATGAGCATAGAATTAGTATTGTTTTGTTAGTAAAATTTTTAAAAATATATCCAACAATGTTAAAATAGACTTGTTGGAGCCTTTTTTTATTATCCTACACGGTAAATCTTATTTATTAAAACCATTCAATAAATTTTTTTTATATATATTTATAGAGGTTGACATTGAAATCGGTATGGAATTTGAGGCATTTCTTCAATTTATTGGGTTGGCGTCCAGTGGCCGACTGTTCAAAAGAAGGGTCACCACCGTCAACCATTGGGTAATTATTATTGTCAATGAGAACTTACATATTATCCTTTCCAATATTTAATCGCTTTTAAGATAATATTGGTTACGTGTAAAACATTAATAGCACATTCAAATATATTTAACATCTCCAATGTTAAATTCTGTATATATATAGTCCCGAGTTGAATTTACTCAAATTTAAAATATATTTCTAATTAAAATGAAATAGGTAAATCAGATTTTTATTCAGTCATCATTTACATTTCTTTTTTACATAATATGGCGTATCGCCGTAGTATAGAAAGGTTGAAAAACAGTGTTAGAACCAATGCACTCTCATCATTTCGTGATGCGTAGTACCTATACGGGTATGTATGTCAGTTCGAAAAAGTGAATTTAAAAAAATATTGAGGTAGGATAATCGTTATTCGCAAAACCATACCGTTATTCGTTAATTTATAATAATATAATATATGTTTAATGTTTATGTAATATAGAAGATTATTATAAATACACATCACGCGTGTCCGTTCATACTGAAAATTGCCCCGTTGCCTGTAATGCTGCGTATACGAGCTACAATTCGCGCCCGTGAAACGCAATTATTATACGCTCGATAGTCGATACTTAATCGAACAAAGTATCTGCGAAAAATTGGGTAAAACTGAGCAGTCAAGTTCAAGGTGTTTACATTATATTCATTGTACTATAATATCGTACCGGGAAACGTAGAAAGTTGTCTCGTATAATTATTATACGTACATAATATAATTGTTACTATATTATCGCCGGCCGTCTCTACACCAACACCGTATATACTTAAGTGTTCATGTTTATAGTGACTTCACGCTGATAATAATTATTAATAACACAGTGTTTTTAATAAAATATATAGGCTTTGGAAAGTTACGTAGAAAATGTTAATTGGGAAACAAATAATTATTTAAAGAAAAACCCAGAAATGCGGTGACGGCTTTCTTCTTCGTCTAAATAAATAATATTATTGTTATAGCGACAAATTTGTTTCATAAACGAGACCTGAGCGGTGGTGGTACACGTGGAGCAGGTAATTTACTATCAAAGTTGTTATTATGAAAGCATCATACTTTTATGACTTATATTTAGAATGAAAATGTTGTATTTACACGTTTAAAAAAAAAAATAGATACAAAATAATCTATCAGATATTTTCCGATTACTTTGTGATATTGTACGAACGTAAAAAATATAAAAATACATACCTATACATAGACGAATTCTAGACCTGTAGACCTCGCGCAGATGAGTAAGCATTTACCTGCAAATTGTATTAATGCGTTTAAAAATACCTATTTGAAATACATAAATTGTCGAGAGTGTTTTTAACAATAGTGTGATGGTTACAATTATATTATCACGAACGGTGTAATATTTCAATGCGGCACATATCATATATATATATATATATACTATACCTATATATTTATAAAAATGAGATTTTCACGTTCGCTTATTAAGGATTTGTATAGTTTGTTGTACATATCAAGTGTACGTCCGTGTTCATTGATATATATATATATATATGTATATATTTGTATCGGTATTTGAGTGAAGGTCTTCTTTACGTCTGGCGTAATTGCCAATAAATTACAAGTGCATTATCATCATAATAATCATAGACATTTATTGTAAATACGGTTAAATGCCATTAAAATAACACGGTGTACGTACACAAGTATTATAATAATGTACTCAAATAATCGTCCCGTTAAAAACTATAATTTTAATGGCATATATGCCTTTCGGTAATATTTTTTTTTACAATAATATAAATCTATTTTTATTTTTTATCGACGTGTTTTTTTCATTGTTACGTGCATAATAATGGCTCTCCGTGTAATATGTCTGTTGTTATTTAGTATTCACCGGCTTTTATCCTCATCGAATACTGCATGCATTTGTTCAAATAATGATTTTTAATTTTATTTGAAATTCAATTACCTTTTCAATTGATTGTATTTTTATACAATTTCACGAATGACGTGTAGCGATACGGACTTTAATTAAAAACACGTTTTGAAAAATTGTGTATTGATGACGTATCTATATCGAACTTTAATCGAGAAGTGGCTGTGTTATTAAAAAGTAATGATATAATAGTCCCTAATAACAGTTTTACAATTTTTAGTCTTTTACTTAGTATTACACTCAAACTATAAAACATGAATGGCATTCAACAGGTTAGAGGCTAAACATAAGAATTTGTATATCTCGTGCATTGTCAAATGATAAATAACAGCGAGCACGATTGGCGGAGACCCTGTGCAGTACCTATACGACGATATAAAAGACTATTGCAGGCGGTTTTACGTTACGCGCGAGCATAGTATACGTCGTAAAATTCCTTAAATATATCATTTATATTATATAGGCATAGTAATATTGTATAGTATAATCGCTCTTTGATCTTCTTCGCTTTGCAGTCACCTAGTCCAGGACCGAGTGTCCTTCGGAGTTTAGACTCCAGCTTCCCGTAGACTTTGCACTCGTAGCAATATATTTTCAATATAATATATGATGTGCATCGTCGACGAAATCCCCTTTCACTCAGACCATTCCGATTGCGCCATTACGCGGCGTTCGTGCAGAGCCCTAGTGTGCACGTTATATTGTATAACTATATATATTGCGGTAAATTCATGTGTATTATAACAATAACCGAAACTAAAACCGTAAATTTACTGCAGTTGCGATAACCACCCGAAAACCGGCGGCGGCCGAGCGGACGGCGTCGCGCGCAACAACCAAAAAAAAAAAATCAAAAAAAAAAAATCGGGACATTATTTGCAGTGTGCTACGCGCGGCGGCAGCTGCAGCGGACAAGATGACACAACGAAAACGCGTGTACCTACAAAACACGCGCTCGTAAGTCAACGATTTCGAAAACGAAAACAGCCAATATACATGTACTACAATAGTACTATATATTGTAATGTACATATATATACAAACGGACCGTAGGCGGAAATAATGTATACTGCAGTGTGTAAACAGCGCGTAAAATACGAGATATACCTATGTATACACTGAGAAAAAAATAATATTGAATATATACATATTATTATATACGTCTGCGGGAAAACGTCGCAGTCACGTTTAACGGCATTATTTCAAGCTCCAAAAACCGCCGAGACGCGTTCGAATCGCGATACAGATGTGTGTGTGTGTGTGTGTGAGAGAGAGAGAGGTATATAGACACGTTGTAGAGTTGACGAACAGACGAAAAACGATAAAAAAGTAATAATAAATAATCATTTACTACGGATTCCAAAATACGTTATAAATCATAATATTGTGATATTATAGGGATAGGATTTCTATGCATTTGCATGTTTTTTTCCTCAAGTCCAAATTGATCGATTGTGAGATATGTCCAGGATTCGTCTTATTATTGATTCAATAGTACAATTTTTGCATAATTTGATCATAATGCATATATAATTGCATGTATACAAGTTGTTGAATATCTTGTTAATTTCAAATGGTATTTATTTAATAAACGTCTATAATTATTGGTTTATTTGTCAAATTATTGTAAATATACTACCTAATTAAACTAAAATTAACTTAATAATAAAGAATAATAAGGGATTCAAAACATTTCAAAAAATGTTTAACATTTTAAACGGTGATTCTAAAACGGAAGAAAAAGATGTAAATAATACTTTAAATCCAGGACAAATCACGTAATTTGAATATGCTCCAAAAACATCGTGTGATGTGGAAAATAGTTTCAGCCAATATAAATCTTCGATTTAACCGCCGGTCGTTCACATTTTAAAATTTTAAAAACATGATTTAATAATAGCATGTAATAATATTGACCAATATTAAAAAAAAATTGTTTTTGCATATTTTGGTAAATAAAATGCATATTTTACAATTTTCACTGCATAGAAATCCTAGACCTGCGAGTGATATACCATTAATCTGTAGATGCGCATCGCTGTTTTCCTAGCAGTATAATTTTTATAGTACCCAATAGGAATGCAGTCGCTATATACGCGCGAGTACACGTATAGCATATAATATCGATTTATTAATAAAATTTTACCTCGAGTGTTATTTTTATTATCGTTGAGCTCGTATTTTATAGATATTTTCAAACTAATATTGCAATTATATTTTTGAAAAAAACCATTCTGTCGGTAAGCACACTACGTAGATGTCTATTGTTAATATTTTTCACGTTCTTTCGAAAAAAAAACGTTTAATCATTCGAATTGATTAAATTCGAACAAACGCGAATAGTATTAAAATCACATCAATTGACGTGTATTGAAGTTAAAAATATTAATCTTGTGATTACGCTGCGTCGACATGTATAATTGTTTTTATTTTTTGTACTTACTGTAATACAAACTGTGGTAAAAAATTTACAAAACGCATTTAATAAAGTTGAGTAATTGACATATACCTAAACAATAATAAAGTTATAAAGTTTTTTATATTAACATTTATAGTATCTACCGTTCAAAAAAAATTTAATATTAATTATATGACTTATGGTAACACATTTTTAAAATTCTCATTGAAGCTTTTATATGTATTAATTTCACAATATTTATGTATTTTTGTTTTAATTTTATTTTTGGGTATATTTATCATCAACTTCTATGATTTGAAAATTTTGAAATTTTTTTAAAAAAATGTTTGTAATGTATTTTCATAAATTTGAATTTTATACAAATTCGTTAATGTTAAATATGTATATATATATATATTCTCTTACAATGGTTTATACATAAGTTCTAAGTATGTTAAGTCATTTTCTTACATTGTATTATTTAATTCTTTATTCAGCAGAAAGTCAAATAAATCAAATGCACTGGACGGCCAAGTTAAGTCTTCCTGTGGTGATATAACTGTCTTTCATATTTATATACCTACATATATAACTTGTTTGTCACAGTGCGTATATGGTGATAGAAAGAATCATGAATAAATTCAATGTTTTAATTGATTAATGTGATAATGTGCCATGATATAAAAACCAGACAATCTCAAAAATTGAACCTCACCTCTCCTAAAATGTTCAAGTAATGGTAAACAAGGAGTATGGAATATTGTATTCGCATGATCTCTCCTTTCCATTATACTAATAAGCATTTACATAAGGCGATGAGCCTCTGTTTTTGCAATCCCACATGATTCCCAACAGTTGACCTTTACGCCACAACCAGATTCCACGTTACCGCATTAAACATATCCTAATCTTGGTCAACAATTTTTCAATCCTGCAAATTTGCCATATTTTATCATTCGTATTTTTTCATTATATATATTTTATATTTTTTGAATAATTTTAAACAAAATGACCTATTTGGTGAAAATAAAAAATGTACAACGATGAACAATTGACCACCGGAAATTATTCAAATTTAGAGGCCTAGATCCAAGAACTCTTACTCTTTAAGGTCCTGCGACGTTAATATGGGTCTGTCTATTATATTATAGGAACAAGCACCTATTACAGTTTTAATGTCGCAGTGGTTGCACTACGGCGTTATATGTTGTCTTCCAAACCACTTGTCCGCAAGATAATAATATACTGCAGCGGTTTATAGTTTGTGATTTAAATGATATATAGTGATTAACGGCGATAGCGACACAGCGTGGTTTTTTTTTTTTTATCTCCCTTTACGATCTACATAATAATATAAGTAGGTGATATATAATCTATACAGCAACATTACGTGATTATTGTATTTTTTTATCACGTGATAAAATTAACGACGATATCAACGCTTATTGGTTTTGAAGTTTTTATACGTACGGCCGTATAATGTATAGGTATATGCGCATATACGTATATGTAAATATAATAATATACACTATTATGGCTATAGGTGTTAAACGCTGTTGTTGATCACCATAACTGTCGGACGAACGCGCTGAATGATGTATATTGCTAATATATCGTATAATAATATTGTTATCGAAGGTGAGCATCGACCATAGTTACATATTTTTTAAGCTATAGTTTTATGTCTTGGTTAGTTGATTTTCTAATCAACGTAAGAATTTAACTATAGGCAGTTTAATCGACTATTGCAATAGCTTAGCTCGTATTTTAAGTCAGGTCTAAAAGAATCCATCAAATTAAAATTAAAATGTTTTGGTTTTAATGGTTTTAAACATTCATTTATTACTGTATAGGTTCATACCGTAAACACGGTTTTAGATTTTAAAAAAAAAAAAAAAAAAAATCAAATACTATAATAAAAATGGAAACAGTAATACAAGATGGGCACAAAATACCATGTATGTAATCCATGTACTAATTTAACTCACAAAAGTTAAAATTTTTTTTTTCACATAAATAGAGTGTGTTCAGTTTATTATTTGTCAACTATCGACTTCTAACTTTACGATCTTGTCTTCATTTAAGTAAATTTAACTTGAGTTGGTAAATTATATTTTCAATAATGATTTGCCCACTTTTGACTTATGATTATATCAATATGCACAAGTGCTTGTGTTTGTACGTGTGCGATGACCGTGATTCGGATGGGCTGATTTCATTGTTTCAATAACATTCAGTTGCGCAAGGACCTCGATAAAAATATACCTATAGTATAATATACCTGTATAAGCGAATAAGATGATATTTTTTAAAACCCGCGAACGTTCTAACTCCATCGGTGTGTGATTCGGGTGTACATTAAATTGTGTACCACAATATTGTTTTGTCGGCGGCAATACTGATAGTCATCGTCGGACCGAGGGCGTTCATCACTTTATACTATAACCGAGTATAATATGCGAGTGCTGTAAATACATTTTAAAAACAAAATATACACAATTGTATTTAAAAAAATATTATATAGATGTCTAACTCGAAATTGATGGAGTTATCCTTTAAATAATTATACACAACAAAATACTATAATATCAATAAAAAAAAAAATAAATAAATAAAGTAGAAAAGTAGAAAAGTAGAAAAATGAAAAACAGAGTACTAACTATAAGTTTCATTTTAACAAACAACTTTCTCTCAGTAGTTGTTTTAGGAAATTAAAAAATGGCCAATATTGCCCTCAACCAAACGTACTAATTTTACACACATATATTATTATATGTATACGATTACAATACCAACCCGTAAAATAGAGGAAGTAAATATTATGTTAATAAGTGAAAATAAATAAAAATGCTTATAATAAATGAATAAAATATATAATACTTTTAATGAGATACAATGCAATTTTTGTCAAAAAAATAAAAAGTATAAAATTATAATAAAAATTAGATATTTCTAATTATGTAATAATTATATGTATTATATTATCATATAATAACGACTCTAATATATTAACCAAATCTAATCTGCTAATATTTTTGTTTTTGTATTTATTTACTAAATCTTCCATTTGGATTTTTTTTGTTTATAAGTATGCGTGATTAGTGATTTTATTTTTTTTCGTGTATACTACTTATGGCAATACTTGTTTGAAGTGTTTGAACTTCTTTAAGAATATTTATAATAATCAAAATTATTTATCACCGTTACTCATTATTTATCGTACACAGACTAAAATTACCCACTCTGATAAAATTTTTATATCAGGTGAGATATTTAGTAATTATATTTTGAATAATTACATTTGTATGCTACATATTATTATATGTATAAATGAAATATTTATTCCTTTATCACACGTATTTTCTTATTTTCAGTTATTTAAAAAATATTTAACCTGTTTAACATGTCGGTGTATTGTAATCCTATATATAATATTCCAAAAAAATCGGTACACGCCTCGCATAAGAAGTAATTTTTGGGAATTTTGAATCAATTTTAAAATAGTTTTTTAGTGCACATATTACATTTATTTTGTATTTGAAATATCGCAATGATTACTATTTGTAAGTATCAATCTATTCCATAAATATAGATATAACGGAAACTTAAAAAATCGAAATACCTGCCAAGATATTAATGCAAATTGAATTGTCTATACACATTTTATAATCCATAAGTAAGAGTGGTTAATTCGATTTGATAAACCTAATTAAATATTTAATGCGCATTAAGGTCACGAATAAAATAAAGTGTAGCTATATAGTGATAAATAAAGTAGGTGGTGCAATTCGCAGTCAGTTTTTTTTTTTAAATAAATAATATAGTTATTATATATATATTATATGTTATGTTTGTAATTAATTTTATTTTCTATAAGTATTTCTATAAGCATTCGACACTTTGATTGTCAAACATTTAATACAGCATTGTATTTACAATACATCATATTATGACTATATATATATATATTATAATTTGTAGCTACTAAAATAGGTATATAGTGTATTTCAAAATCGTAAGTGTTTATAATGGGGAAAAATTAACTTAACGGTACTTTAAAATGAATTGATCGATTAATTAAATTGGAAGTCTCATTAAAAAAAAAAAATAAAAAAATAACTCGTTAGGTAACTTGAGTAGATATGATGACTGTGTTATTTTATCGAACGAACTATAATATTAATTTCAGTACCTATCCTAAAACATTTAAGTAAGTAATTAATTATGCATAGATCTCGTAACTATATCTATCTGTGTATATTTTTTTATACCTATCTAAACTAGGTATAGGTACCTACCTACATTATGCAAATCACGATTATATGATGTACCAGGACTTTTCCCAAGGATGCAAATCGGCCTCTCGCTTGGGCAGGTTAACTGGACCGCCAGATGCACGCTATAGTCTTAACAATTAACAATAAGACCATTTTTTTTTTCATTACGGGTACTCGCGGAGTTCGTTTTATAACAGGCATTGTGATTATTATGTAAATACCGATCGAAGACAAATAAGAAATGTCCGCAAATTACATAATGACGATGGAATAAAAAATTAATACACAACACTTAATGATCTAAATATACTATTTGTTTAATAATGCCAGCTTGCACCATAAGCGTCTATAAACGATTTTACGTAATATCGAAAAATTTGTTTTTTGATTTTCTCTTTACACTTATAATATTAAATATTTGTAAATAATAATTACAAAATAATTAATTCATTTAATTAACATATTACATCGAAAGTTAAATTAAACCATGATAATATTAATTGTGCATGGTATGATGGTTATTTCTAACATATTATTTATAAATATTATATATTTTCTTATTCCTATTAAAATTTTGTGAAAGTATAAAACTGCAATAATAATAATAACCTATAATACTACAATAATATTATTATAGAATTAAAATTAAAAAACAAGAATATACCACAGCTAGTACAATATTAGTTGTTTTCGATCATTGCGTGTGCATTTTAAACTGTACTGTGTATTTTATTTTGTGCTGTAAAGAATCTTATAATATAATATGTGGCATAGGTATACACGGGAAAAAATTATTTTTACACTGAATCAGGTTTATCGACCTTTATATTTTATATTATTAAATATTTATTAATTTCCCATAAACATATGTTGTGTATCTTATTAAAATAATGAAATTTATAAATATTCGAAACAAGAAATGTGTATGGTATTTTGAATGCAAACATGTAGAGGTAAAGAAAAACAAATGGTAAACGATTTTTTTTTTATGCTATAGATTTATAATTTATAATGAGTGATATACTGATATTTAAATTATTTTACATAGGTTCATAGTTAGGTCATTGATAATATTCAAATACAAGCTTATTACATTGATTAATTTATAAAATATATCTATATTACGAGTACCTATGTAAATTAGTAATAATTTATATTATAATATCAGCTACTTTTACTTATTTTTAGTATTTCTGGCAACGGTTACAGAATAAGTTGTTTACTTTTTTTTCAATTAACCGTAATTTTACGTACAATCTCATTTATAACTTACTTAAAAATGTTTAATTTAAGTTTTTCATGTACATAATTCATAAATAATAATAATGTATAAAATAAATATTATCATTTATCACACATACGAGTATGTGTCATATCATTGATAACAAATTTCATAATTCTCGCATATTTTCACTGCATTATTGTCTTAGGCAGTAGGTAATTTTTTTTTAACTTATATTATTTTATTTATTTTGTACCCTAACTACTGACCACAATTATCTACACAATCCTAGTTTTTCCCAATTTTTAAAAATAACTAACCTATTGACAAAAAAAAAAATTTAATTAAAATTATAACGTTTATTTGTTTGCATAATATTTATCAAAACTAATTTTATAAAGTATTTGAAAATAAAATAGCTTACTCGGAAATCTCCGTCTTCTGTAATGTGAATATGAATTTATTTTTATTTCTCGTTTTTGAGCATGTTCTATCAAGTACATGTTGCGTGATAGGTATATATATTAATATTATATTATAATTATCGTTCCTATGTCCGCGACTATCAGAAATCATCGGTTCGTAAATATACGTAGGATAATATTCGATGATCGCATTAATCGTTGACAATTTAAAACCGTTTTTTAATATTATCGCCAAATTACTATTATTATTTTTTTTTATAGACGAATATTATTTTATAGCTGCGGTTTATGTAAGCCCGTCTCGTTGTTTAATCGCTTCGATTTTAACGGCCGAACGGTTTTATCGAATTACGATAAATCAGAAAGCCGCAATCGTCAAATCGTAAGCACATGCCCATAAGTTATCATCACGATATCAACCGAGTGATCGAGATGAGAGCCGTTGTAGGTATAGCCATACTCGAAATCGCCGTGTTTACCTATATGAAATATAGCGCACGACGATTTCGTTTTCGGTCGTGCTCGGCCGACGAGCGACGCTCTAAACTCCAAAGATCCGTACCATGGACGCACCTGTCGAGTCTACACATCATATATATATATACCTATAATATTTTATTAAAACAAAATTTCGTAATAATATTATTACCATCGTCGCATTGTGGCTGCAATACATATTTTAAACATGTATCTATATATTATTATAATGCGTACTATTGTAATAAATTAAGTTACGACGACAACAGCCGTTCGATAGATCGTTCTCTCTTATATATAAATATGTATATATTATATTATATATACATACGACCAGGAAGTGGTCGGTAAACTATAATACTATAAAAGTATAGATAACACGAGAAGTATTTCGACACAGACAACGCAGCGTGGACCAGTGTCGTCGTCGTCGGCGTCGTCGTCGTGGACAGAGAGAATTACCGGACCAGAACTACTCGCGATGGACGCGGTCGTGGTTCTCAAACAACGGAAACGCTCTTTTATTTTTTCCATTTAGTTTTTATAATATTTATATTTATAATGCTCTTGCGTAATATATTTAATATGGATATCGTATAGCCGTGTGTTGCTCAACAAGACATTTCGTGTAACACAATAATATTTTATTATTATTAGAAATCGTCGGAACGTTATTCGGAAATCTATACCGCTCTGGAGTTGTGTATATAACTTGCTATTATAGTGTGGTATTCGGTTTCGTCTATTATATGGTATCACAATTATATGCGTATATTATACGGGATAATTCGCAAACTATACACTCTCCGCCACCACCCCTTTTGTCATTAAATAAGCACTTTATTCAAATTATGGTTTTCGGAATCTTTAATAACATTTAAATACCATAATATTTTCAAAAACTTGATAATATAAATCTTTAACGATAAACAGTCATTTGTACTGTAAATCCAAATTTCAATGATTTTTTATGAACATGTTGACATATCAAAAACATTTGAACGAGTAGTTTCCAAGTTATTGAACTTCGAATACTAGCTGTAATGGTATTAACTAAGGTCTAAAGTATATTATGTGTAATATTTAATCCAGTACTTAGTAATTAATTATTATGGTCGAAAAATGTTTACAAATTGTTGGGGCAGATTACATAATATCTTCTCCGTTCGGTCGAGATATAGTGATGTGATATTATATTGTATATCGATGACAAATCTTTGCATTCGAAAAATGAAAAAAAATACGATTAATCGGACTAGTAAATAAATACATTGGTTAACAACTGCTCATAGTTTTATTATTCCGCAGGACAATTATTGGATACTTCTAAAATAGATGTACTCATCGTAGTAATTAGGTATAATATTTCGTATTATACATTCTGTTAAAATTACTACAACAACATACGAATGTGATAAAAGAAAGAAAAAACAATTACATGTAGCACTAAATAAAGAAGCTTCCCAGTGAAGAACTTTAATTTTACACCAATAATATTATGGCGGTATTATTGAAAAATAGTGTTAATTTAGTAATAAAGACCGTAAAAAAATAAAAAAAAATATTTGTTGTCTTACGGGGATCGAACCACAAACGTTTAATTACTTGTTGATTAAAACCGATTAAGTTGACAAAATATGTATTAAATAATCATTATATTTTTATGAAACGTTCTGAAGATATTTATACGTGAAAAAGAGATATGTGTTTCTAATTTAACACTCCAGCGGCACTTGCCCCTCCTACTGCAGTTGGCTTCAGAGGGTTTAGCTTTTGTAGAGCTCAATTAGTCAACACATATCGACCACGCCAGTACGGCCACAAGTGATTGAGCTAATTTTATAGGTATTTAAATATTATTTTGTTTGTTCTCTTGGTAACGAATTAAAATATAAATTACTATCTATATTATTATCATATAATATAATAATCAAAAACATCGAATACGTAATATAATATACGATGTATTCCATCACATCGATGAAACATATATAATATTTTTTATTTCTCACATATGTAGGACGTGTGGGGGTCGTTAAAGTGGGGGCTGAACAAACGGTCACATTGACCCAAAAGCCAACACTTTTGGGTATAAATAGACACAACATTTGGGCACATAAAATAAAAGCTATTTTCGTTTTTACCTGGTAAATCGGAGAACGTTTGGGTACACTTTATAAACACGTGATGATATACAATAGTGGTATACTCTGAGTATGATACTCGTAGTCATATATTTTATCTCCAAACCAATTAATATCAATTACTCATATTATTTCGATATTCTAAGATTATTATCGTAGTATACGCTACTACGAATTTACACATATGTAAAACACGCTATACTTGTTATCGACTATAATCTTTATTACGCCTGCTTCAATATAATATTAAATATATACCTTTGCAAATTTCTTTATTCACTCAGTGTGACTATGTTCCAGATGTGTCTTCAATTTCATACTGAACGGTCATGGATAATCGTATTACTGGAGTGATTGAAACCCGTCGTGGTAAAAAGCGTGTGATTATCGATCGTTTTAAATTCATCGAATTTAGAGTAAATAAGTACATCATCATTTTTCATTGTACTCGTACTAATCGTAAGTGTAACACAACAGCAACGGTTCCTCGAAATTTAAAATGTGTTATTTCGACCACATAAGATTACTGTAAGGTAAATATTTAATATAAAAGTCATATTTGTTAATCGATATTAATTTAAAAAAATCATTACTAAATAAATTTGTTTTGAATGGTAAGCTATGTAGAACAACATAAGGACTCCACAAAATTTTAAATTTCATAAATTGATTTCAAGTTCAACTATCAATAAAATTTAACTCAAAATAAGTTAACACGAATCTTGAAAAAGTGGTCTGAAGTCATGAAATTCGTTATAATAACTATAGAATACAACTATTGCAACTAACGATATATTTTAGTAGAAGATTATCCAATTTTCATAAATGAACTACTAGAAATTATGTAGAAACAATAAACATGTAGAAGAACATTTTTTCCACCATCCATTTTCCATATGTATTGTATATCACCTGCACTTGTTGATTGTTGATTTGCCTTTTCAGTAGTCGAAAATGTTTAGGATTAATCTTAAAACAATAAAAAACCACGAACAACAATTACGTTGGCTGAAATTGAACAAATCTGCACTGCGTTTCCATGTGCTATATTATTATACATTTGGTCATATCCTAATCGGGATATTACATCTTCAATACCCGCTGTGCCAATCCTGGTTATTTTGTGCATCATAGACCGTATAGTCCTTAATACCAACTACGTAGGTTTGCCCCGTAGCAACGACTAGCAAGTTTCGTTCGACAATGTAATTTGTTTATTTTTTTATTATGGAATGTACCCACGAGTATATGTTACTCGTTAAATGTACGTTGCATCGTGGTAAAAACATAACCTATACTGCCTATATAGTTAAAATAACTATGATTTATGACGGACAAAGTGTCTACCTTCACATTATTATTGTGTATCAAACTCGTTATTGATTCCCGACTACGAGTTAACTAGGTAGTACATTAATATTTTCTCCGAAAATATGTGTGGTATGAGTAAAAATATTGTTTTCAAAAATACCAACCAGGCAAGTGTGGAGAGCATTTCAATTAAATGCTTTTATTGTACATCATTTTTATTCGAAATAAATTATTATTAAAGTATTTTTAATTTGAAAATACAAAAATATGGTGGACAAGTGGGTAGTGGCAAATGGCTATTCAAATAATTAATTTTACTATTCGTATTACGGTATTAAGCTGATTTAATTTTTGCCGAAAACAATGCATTAATTATATTATTAATATTTAACTAACTATTATAAAATAATGTATTTGTACCATATTATAGTTATTAACCTTTGGAGTCAATACATCTTACCGTAAACAGTGAAAATAGGTTCATGGTTTGATACTAGCTTAAAATTAATTTAAATATTTTGAAAATGTCATTGCATAACGCCAAAATAATATACTAGACAGAGCGTCTTATTGTCTCCCAGAGGTGCACATAATGTCACGAGGCATTTATTTCGTTTATTTTAGAGGAAGATTTTAGTTGAAATGAACAGCGCATTCGTATTGTGTGGTAGTTTTATGTCACTACGCGTAAGTACCAAATTATGTAGTTCATTAAAAATCTAATGGTTTCCATAATGGAAATAACGAGTAAATATTTGTCTTTTATAAACGTATTTTACAATATCAACTGTTTGTTCAACTTGTTAGCTTCCCGGAGAAATCTATGTATTTGTATTTTATTTGCTTAGTCTGTCACAGCAATACAACAGTAGGTAATTGAGTTATCCGTCTCTTCCCCTCCCTCTCACTGTACGTATTATTAACTTTTAATAAATAATAAAAATAATTACAATAAATGCGAGAGTGACCTCCTGCGGGAGTGTGACAAATCGGCGTGTCCCAGAGGTGTCATTTTGAGGTTCGATAAGTATCCGATCGCGTGTTAATAATATTATTATTATAATACGTACATAATAATATAATAATTTATAATAATATCGTAATTCCGATACTAATTAATAACGATTTTAAACGCGTTTGTTAATTCGTCAAGTTTGGCCATTGTTAGCCATCGGGTAGAGGTCAGACGAATGACCACATAGTTTTTTTTTTCCAATAAAATCTAACGCGCGATTTTTATACCGTCGAACACAATGCGTCGGAATCATTACCACAACGGACGCTCATAAATCGTGACACCATAATATTATAAGCATACAATAAAATAATATAATAGTACACCATAATAATATGCATTATATTTTGTTTTAACTTAGTTTTCGCCAATACATATTAACGATCTTGATGAACGTATTATACATTTATACAACATCATATTATATTTTATTGCATCTAATCATGTCCTAATAAATTATATCGAATTTTTTACACGACTTCGTGATCTGGCCAATCATTTTAAATACATCATAGCAGTTCAACACTGGTTCGTATCACTCTAAAACCATGTACATAGTAAATCACAGGAAATAATGTTAGATAATGTGAATAGTGAATATTAAATATTATAATATACTCATGTATCTATAATAATTTTAAACTCAAATATGGACAAGTTGTGTGAAAAAAATTTACTTTATTTGATTAAGTTATGTCAAAGTTAAGAACGATAATTAACAAACAATATATTTATAACCTTAAAGTTAAAGTGATGAAAAATATTAACTATTAACTCGGTTTAAAGTGGTTACAGTTAGAAAATTGATAATAAACGTTTAGATGAGAGAAGTATAGTGGTACATAGGTAAATACACCATAAAATGTCGGTACACTATTCCGCTCATAAATACGTTTTATAACTACCTAAATTTCATTATATTTTAATTGAAATTCGATTTTTATGTATCGAAATACTAAGTACTCCAAAAAATATTCTGTTTTAAAACTAAAAAACTAAAAAACTAAAAACAGAAATTGTAATTTAAAATAGTAAACGATAAATAAAAATATAACAAGTGGTTTTGCATAAACATCAAACTATATTATATAAATAGTATTTTCTAAAAAGTTAGAACTGAATTTTTATAATGGATTCTTGAAGTGTTCAAGAAAAATGTTGAAATCATATTAAGTTTATTAATCTTTCAACTATCCCATCTCTGGACTTATATTATGTACCTATAGTTTTTTGAAGTTTTCTCAACAACAACGGAGAGCCGAATTTATTAACACATACCTACCTATAAATACTTTTTTTTTTTTATCGTAAACACTTAAAGTAACGACGTCAGCGATGTCTTTGTTAATAACGACGATTCGTACGATCCGACAAAAGTAGTTTACAAATTTTGTTGTACATAATATTATTTGTGCCGTTATTCCTCTTCACGATTTTATAAATAAACGGACGTAAACTTAATCGTTATGTTAAACGTTTCGTCTACCGTGGCCGCGCGTAATTGTGACGAAGAACTGTCGCGACATGCCTATCATTATATTTCGTTTGAAAGTAATGTAATACGAAATATGTTGTTCGATCGCAATCTCCGAGATTTAGAGTACTCGTTAGAATATTTCGGCGCAGCTGGTTTTATATAATAATGCATATTTGACTCACATGCGACGTTCTCCGCGACGACCGAGCCAACTGCTGAATTGATTGTCGTCGTTACGTTCAACTGCGATAATGTTTATCATATATATATATAAAATATAAATGTGTACATACTACAACACTACCCACCCATACATGGTAGATATCTTTTATTCTATTAACATTTACATGGCGTTTCGATTATGTCATTATTGTTTGAACGAAAAAAAAAAATAAGAAATTTGAATAATCGTAAATGTCAGATTAAACCGTTCAAAGAGTTATAAGCAATAAAAACTTCAGTCGTATCGTCGAGAATCTAAATATAGTGTGTTTCTTTTTAATCGACTGTTCGAGTGGGATCGGCTGTTACAATATACAATAATATGTTAAAAACGTGAACATGACGTGAACGAGACGACCGATAAACATAGTTACAACAATAATATGTAATTCAGGCAAATCGCTTAAATTTCTGTTCGTTTATTCGTTTAGCATAATATTATTTATTTTTTATACGTTCGATGCTAGAAAATAATTTCCATAATATTGACGTGTTACGATGAAAAGAATTTAAAAATTAATATCGAGACTTTAAACCGAGTCCCAGTAAAATCTCTAGTACGAATAGACTCCCAATTTCGTTTTAGTTACATACTAATTGAATCCGCTTAAAATTTAAGATGCTATAATAAATGACTCAGCGATAGTTTAATATTTACTGTATTCAAAATTTGAAGAAAAAAAATTCATTCCAATTTTTTACAATTAAGGTTATAAGAAAAAATGAACAGGTACATTTAAAAATATTTTTATTTTATATTATATTAATACTTGAAATCGTTTAATAACTACGATAAAATTGTATTTTATGTATAATATATGATTGATATATGTTAAGCTGTATAGAATAATTGTAAACGTGATGACGTCTTATATCGGTAAAAAGTTTAGCGATATTTTTTATACATATTTAAATCTTGAAATGTGTTTGTCTGTAACGTCTGCGTTTTTCTCTACTTTCATTTTGTTTCGTTACGATATCATTTCTTTGTTTCTTTTGATTAGATTCGGACACTGCAGTATTCATTCATTGTTTAGTAGTGTGGGTACTAGAACTAAAGAAATTCAAGATATAACACGTGTAAATTTTAAAAAAAATCTATGGGATTTAAACGATATATTATCTTGACCAGACCTATTGAATTCGATAATATACTTGACACAACACATACACATTAATAAAAAAAAAAATGTGGAACTGAAACGATAAATTTTACTTTCTCCACTGTGGACTTTGATTGGTATATTTTTTTTACATATATCGGAAATCTATTAGTATATCGCTTTTTGTCCATTCAGGTATAAAACTCAAATAATATGCACCTCACACAAGCCATGCGCGTTCCGGCGGACGATATAATATTATGATTTCGATTGTTTCAGCACCGCGGCTAAAGGAAACGGAGGTAAGACAATGATAATAAATCATTATAATATTCTTTGAATCGTATTTCGTGTTAAGAGACTTAGCGGGTTTTAGCACGCGTCACACTGCAACTACCATAGACCCACGAAGGCACCTTGACACACGGAGCGATCACGATTCATCGTACATTCTTATATACTTCGTTCGTGCACGCGTGTAATCGGCAATATGTGTCAACAACTAAAAGTTATAATAACTCTACCAAAGCCGCCGCCAACATCGATTGTTTAATGTTATAATAATATTAATCGATATGTTTTGAGTTCGTGAAGAAAATCATCATTGGTCGATTCAATTCAAATATACGTGGCATTAATATCTCGTGTATTAATAACTTTTCTAGACATGTGGTATACGTTTTGCCTCTTCTAACTTTTAAAAATTAGTGTTAGAAAAATATTTTCATAACCGAAGTGTAGTTCTCTTGTAATGTTTATTTCTAGGAATATTTTGTATAGATTTAATTTGGTTGTTATAATTTATACTTATGCTTTAGATTCATAAACAAGACAATAGTTAATCATATTCAAGATGTGGTCTAATAAGATAAGAATCGAATTATTTAAATGATTAAATGTGATAAAATCGTTAAATTTAAAGAAATTATGTTCAATCATATTAATACTAAGAGAACTTTTTAGAATTTATAATATATGTAAGTTAAATTACAGTTTTAGAATCGAAATAAACTGCTTGATATTTTAATTGAAGGACACGAGTTAAACTATGCATTAGCAAAATTGTAGTTGAATGCTATTTAATTGAGTTTTTTAGAAAAATATATGTAGTGTTGCATTTATTATTTTTAGGGTCATTCCATTGAAGTTACACCAATCATGAATATTATTTAAATCTTTTTGTAAACGTTACATATTTTCAATGTTATTAATTAATTTAAACACGTTTGCATCATCAACTAAAAGCAAAATATTTGAATAATTCAGAGCTTCAGGGCTTATACAATATCATCAATCAATAATTTTTTCTTGAGCTTTGAAACTATTTAGCAGACGACTTATTTAAATAAATGTTGATGTATCTAAATTGGTAGGTACTCAAACGGGAAATTTTTGAGTTATTAAGCTTTATATATCAAGGATAGTAGGTTAGTAATATATGAGTGCTATAATGACTTGAAAATTATAGTAATTATTACAATTGTGTTATTTATATATACGTATTATCTATCTATGCATAATTAGTGCTATAGTAACAACTACGCTATTTGTATATATATATATATACAGGGTGTAACAGATAGACTTGACAAAAAAAAAAATTAACTATGGACTTTAAACATATGACAAAATTTTTTAATATTATATGACGAGTAAATAATTTAAGAAATATACTCGTGTCAGTAAATTCTCAAAAATCATATTTTTAAAAAAAGTTATTATGTTTCACATTAATTTAATAAAAAAATATTGATATTTTAACAAAAAATTAAAGAATAAACTACTTGACTTAGATAAAATTGTTTACCATCAAAATTGTTCTTATAATCAGATTCACAAAGTAGCTATTTTAAATTTATCCAAAAAAATTTTAATCAAATTTTAATTTTTTTATTTTCAGTACTAAAAAATAAATATAAAAAACAATTAAATTCCAAAAGTCAGTTCTATCTGTTACACCTTGTATATCACACCTATTTTATATTTTATTTTTAACTATTATAAAGGATTATTATATTATTTATTTGTGGTGCATAAATTGATAAATTGTATTAATCCAGGATCTACGTTTAAGTAGTTTGACGTTGGTGCATTAAAATCTTAAAACAATTACTTACAGTTTACAACAAATAGAGTGGTTATCATTTCAAAAATTAAAGTTTGTACATTATTACAGAATCGTCTCATTAAATAGCATAAAATAAGCTGTAAGTAGTTAGAAATATGATAATTATGTATGTTTAAAAATTTAAATAACATGTATTAATAAATAAAAACGTTAAGGGTATGAATTTATGGTGAATTAGCTTGTACATCATGAATACTACAAAATATATAGCATTACCGGAAATTTAGTAGTATAAAATATCAGTAATATAGGCAATGAAATCTTTGGACAGTGTATTGTGTAGATCTAATGGCTTTGGTTTCAATGCATGATAATTTGGCAATGGGCCTTCTAAAAGATCCTTAAAAAATATTACCACTATACCGATGTATGTATCTGATACTTGATAGCTATTTACTATTGCACTATCAGTTCACAGGACCAAAATGATATTACTATAATAATATAATATCATGAATGTTATGATTTACTTTCAGGATATACTGGTATATGATGATAGTGCACACTTATTTACGAGTGCTTAGTGTTATGACGTTATAGTAACGAAACCGTGTTTAATGATTTTTCACCGTCGATCGCAAAATATCATACATTTTCCGTAATCATGCCGACATCGACGATCAATAAGGTATATGTAATAATATAATATAATATATTATTATTATGCAATACGGATGTTATGATTATTATCAATAGATATTATAATTTTGCGGAAAATCACTTTCCTCTCTTCTCTGCTGCATAACAAACCAAGACCTAATCGATTTATTTATATTCTGACTGTTCCGCTATCGACTCATATGTTCATTAATAAGAAAAAAAAATGTATGATATAATTTGCTTAACGTTAAGTTTATAGTAAAAAAATATTATATATTCAATTTCAAATTTCTTCTAATAGTTATATTTGTTGATACCCAATTTGGCAATAATTAGTTGTGGAACTGGTGTACCTACTGCTTTAGCGTTATTTTTTAGTATAGCTTACGATATTTTCATCTGTAAATCCATACACACGTATATCAAATCCTCACGTTGTATATAGCAGTTAAAAAAAATTATATCGGGAAGGCGTGAAATTTATGTACCTAAATTGCCTATACAAAACGCCGTGTTATCGTCATTTTAAAATTTGCGTGCCAAAAAAATATCATAAAAATTCGATTCCATAAAACGATTGTAAATTATCCAGATATACCTAACACAGAGGTTAGAGATTTTTCAAAACCTATGTCACGCGATAAAAAAATAATAGTCTACCTAACTTTTAACGTCGTATAGGACAGGGGTCACTTATATTTGTCATTAGAATTGCACATGTTTTGCTTACAATATTATTTTAAGTATTCACAGTATGTATAAAATAAAGTTAAAAATAAAGAACGATTCCAAAAATTAATCTGGAAAAATAAACAATATTTTGTTTGATAAAAAGAGAATAATATAATATTTTGAAAATGATTTCGCGTATATACGCGTATTACGAATATTGTAGATTTGTATGATATACATCATGTGATTTTTTTATGTATTAATTAATTTATATAACATTATCGTACCATGTAAAATGTAATAGTTTATATTACAATAACACAATATAGAAAATACATTTCATTCATTTCGTGTGGTTAGTGGCTACACCTTCCTCTATTTAAATTGGTATTCCGGTTTGATATTCTAATGAAATTGATTTTTATACTCAATCGTTCACGAATGAATATTTCAGTTAATAAAGTGATCAAAATAATTTTTAGAACACACGTCAATGTTACGCAAACATATTTTGTTTTTATTATTTTTATTATTATATTATTATTTTTCTATAAAAACAATATGCATATTATTATGGATTCTTCGCCGACTGCGATTGTGCAACTATACGGCGAAGTCGTATAATATAAAAAAATGCATTTTCTGTTTGCACTATGATACAGAACAGTGTTTCGATGTTTATCGTTCGTGCACGACGTACCCATCTTATATGTCTTTCCCACCGCGCGTACACAATACGCACGGGTATGCGCGCACAATATCATATAATAATATCTTTCTGTTTAATTTTTTATTCACGTCAAACGGAAACGGCGACAGTATAATATAATACGACCCACTCTCGTCGCTCTATACTTTATTATCATACGCTCCGCGCGGCCGATGTTACTCTGAACATTTCAGTCACGTCGGAACAGAAACAAAACGAACCGAAACAAATACGATGATTTATGAATACGCGCCGTATGCTTATTATATCATAATATTATAGTATAGCGACGAATATACATAATATATCCATCGTGAGATGCGTTCGGAACGGAATTAATTAATATATTATATCGTGGGTACTGTACGGTCTCAGGATGTTCTTCCGTACTCAGGGATCGTCTGATCCGAGCGCATGCGGAAGAACGTCCTCGGGGCTCTGTCGTCATAATACGATTCCGTTAAACGTACAACCGAATTTATTTAATACCGTTTTATGGTATCGTTTTCACGTCAAATATATATTGTTTTTTTTTAGAATTCTATTATTCGATCGGTCGAGCAGTATAACATTATCGTCGATAATATTACTCACGCTGGATCGTGTGCGTTAGGTTTTGTGGATCAAAACATTGGCTTGACAAAAAAAAGTTCGATTCGAAGTACCCTCAAAATGGATCTGGAGAATAACACAATGGGAGCTAAAAATTTGATGATACTGATGGGCGAGACACAATCTAATCGAAAATATAGATAAGTATATTTCATTAAAATATATACAAACTCAGGGAAACACATATTTCTCGTTGAAATAATCTTCAGCAATCGTCAATACTTTATCGAGATAATAATATGAGTGTTGATAATATATTATCACAGATTATACAATATACTGTGAAAAAAATCACTCTCTGTACTTACGTCTTATGCACAGCTAATATTAAGTTTCTTCGAATCGTAACCGCAGTGTATGATATAATATCATATCGTTTACACGACGCGCAGGCACATTATTTAATTTAAATATTTCATAAGTACAAAGTGCGAGCATGTTCGCATTATCGTGTACGCGGCAGCCGTGTATTAATATCAAAATGTAAATCTTGTTTATTAAACACACGACGTGATTTGTCTTGTTCGAATGCCTCTATAAATATGTATACCTATATATATATATACACACACTGCTGTACTCTGTTATTTTTTTTAATCATCTATTATGCTCAATACGACGTATTATATAGCAACACATAATGCATGTTATATATATATATATAACACTATTCGATTATTATTTATAATCGACCGAGAAAAAGTGGGCTTATCTGTGCGTGTGTGTGCAATGTACATGTTTGTATAATAAGCAAACTAATTAATAATAACGAGACCAAAACGAATTGGCGGCACCAATTTCTACATTAATTATCAATATATATAGGTACCTATTTATTGTCGATAGCACAATATTTACATTGTCGTCTAGCTGTCGTCGTACCTCTTTTTATGTCTACGCTATTAACTGTCGTACACAAACATTGAAACATACATTATATCAAAACACAAGGATGATATGTTTTGTACGACGTATTTAATAACTTCAATAATAATTTCAAATACCTATCATCATAATATTATCCAGGAGTGGTTAGGTTTGGTCAATAGTGTATATAGTAATCTATTAGGGCTAGAACTGAATGCACTTGGTAATGTATTTGCGTCATTTTTTATTAATGGGGGGGGGGGGCACAAAAATTCTATTAAAATTATTGATTACTAAACATGAAAAATATTAACGTAATTTTTTACTCAAGTCCTACGCTTAATTATTACAATTGCACGACGTACTGACACTGTCTTATATATACTAACGTTGAACATCGCGGGTAATTTTTGTTTAGCAAAAACTACTTTAGGTTGTTAGATTTAATGTTACTGTGAATTTACCAATATTATCAAACTTAGGTAAGTAGTTATATAAAAAAAAAAAAAAAACATTATCTGAGTTTGTATAAGTAGGTAATACATTTTTTATATATATATATAATATTTCGATACATATGTATGAGATTTATGGATATTATGTAAATTATTAGGGACAGTATAAAAATACGAATAGCTCACTTTAAAATGAAAATATTGTAAAAAAACCGATGTACAAGCACAGATCGTTTTTTACCTTTGAGTTGGTGAATGGGCGAATTCGCTATATCTATTCTGCTCATCGTAAATTCAGCGTTTGTTGTATGTTTTGTAAGACGGTAACATCACACGCACGATGGTTGCGGCATCCACTTAATCGTTTTTAAATCACTCCTACACAGATTCGATTACCTATTAATAATAAATTGTGTATAATATATTAGAATGTGAGCAGTATATGTGCGGTAAAAGGATTTACATAATAATTTATTATAATACGCAGCTCCCGCGGGCCGATTTCGGTCGCTCATTAGTTATTACGTATTCGTTTGTAAGATGACTGATTAAAATTAATGTCGTATAAGCTTGGTAATTTTTGTTATTTTAATTTTGATATAATATTTTCGTCACACGTACACTTCGCTACTGGAGAACAGTTGATAATAATTATTAGTTATTAGTTATTACCATCTTTGACCCCAACGACGTTACGAACGGAAATGTTAAGCCGTTCAATATGTTTACGATGCAATTCAATTAAAGTAGGTATTATTATTGTTATTATTATTATTATTATAAATTGGTACATACTTTATTTCACAGCACATATTACTCTGATGTTTAAAATGTTTTACAATCACCTTTTAACCATAGGCAATCAATATAGGTACATACATTAAATATTGCCTATTAGTTATAGGTATCCACTGGCTACTGGCTTTAGAATAGCTTTTTTAATTTCAAATTTTATTTGAAACAGTATTAAACAGCATTTATAGTATATTATCTTACAGGAAGTTCCGGAAACGTATAATTATTTAACCATAGTAAAATTGTTCTGTCCATGGGAACATTTTTATGGCTATAAAATGATCCAATACGACTTTCACGCAACAATTAGTACGTATTAAATTATAAGTAGTTGTTAGTGCTAGTAAAAGTCGATTTTTTTTTTATACCTCTTGTCTACTCAAATTATATTATATTTATTTATAAGGAAAGACATAGGTAATCTTTAGCTTACTTCAAAAAATTATTTGGAAAATATATACAGGGTGATTCTTTTATCATGAACCACTCATCATTTCAAAAAGTATTCATGTTTTTTAAAACATTTTTTTACATTGTTTCAAGTTGTTAAAAAATCAACGTTTTTATTAAAAAATTATATTTTTAAATATTTTTTATTCTTATATTTTTTTAAGGTTATTAGCTTACAACAAAAAATATAATATTAACGATACATAATGTAAATGAATTCAACAGTTTATCTATATCAAGTTGTACGCATATCAATGTGTTTGAGAAATAAAATGATTTTATTACAGTCTTCAAATGGACTCAGAGCTTCGAAGAGGTTGTCTGGAATTCTTAAGCTATTTCTGGTTTTCACGTGTCGTGGACAGTAAACAAAGAAGTGCTTGACTGTTAGAAGTTGCCCACGGTTTTACCATGGTGATGATTTTTCTCTTCACATAAGATGATCGTGTGACATCTTAGAGTGACCTACGACGTATACTTGTATGTTTGATTTCTATACTTAGTTTTTATCATTCTTAAAACCACACATTTTGTAAAAAAATCAACTACTGTTAATTATTATGTACGGCCACGGAGTAGATTCCACACAAAACATCTTTCTACGGTCTTGGTCTTCAAACGCTTTGATAACAGGCACTAATTTTGGTCATTGGTTTTTTTATAAGTATGTGTTATTTAAGTTCTGAACTAGAACCACTCCTGGTTAGGACATCAATCGACTTCCGCACTACTAACAATAATATATGTTATTTCTGCAGCTGTCCAACAACATTCGTCATATTATTCTGTTACGTATCTACAGAATTAGTTTTAAAATACTTCTGGTAGGTATACCTAATCATGTGTGAAACCCGAGTAAAACGTATGAGAGCGCCAGAATCGTAAACGCTTTGTTGAAACATGACGTCTCCCTGTTTGTTTTAACAACAACAATATTGATTTTAAACATATAAACATATTTAATGAATCATATAGTAAGTATACCGATACTCATATTTATCTATATATAGATATTATATACTAATTTTATTATATTACAACATCCCATTCTGCAATATTATATAATATACTTGAGGAATCTAAATGTTTAAGCCCCGAGGTTGTTTAAAAATGTAATTTTAAGAAGAGTATTATTTTATTTTTATATCTATTTATAAAGCGAGAAGCACCCTTGAAGGTAATGAGGCACATAAAGATAGAAGCGTAGAACAATAATAATTACTGCATGCATGCAATTTAAATGAACAATATATATATATATAATTATAGGTACACAAGAAGATATTTATACAATGTAATAAAGATATAATATGGTATAATAAAATATTAAATAAAAATTAATAACTTACAAGTATATAATTTTGATAATAACATATAGTATAAAGTTATAGTAACATATTATGCAGTGGCGGTTTATCCCAAACATGGGCCTATGTGCAAAACTAAAAAAAAGCCCCCCTCCAACATCTTTTTATTCTAAATAATATAGATATACATAAATTTATATTTTATAACAATAATATACTATGATATACTGATATCAGATTGAGAAAATGAGAACCATTTGAAATTGAGAACAATTTTTTTACCTTTTCGTACATAACTGTATTTATTTAATTTTTTTTTTTTGGAATGTTGAGCAATAATGGGCCCCCAAACCGATAGCCCGCGGCCTTTACACACATCGCACACATGTATGACACGCCACTGAACATATGATATGTTATATAGTATATAACATTGTCATGAAAAAACTCAAAATAAGGGATTTTATTATTAAAAATTAGTATACGGTTAAGTCGACTGTATTTAACGAAATTATTTTTGTCCTAATCAATAAAAAAATAATTGAGATTGGCGGAATTTATAAACTGGTACTTTTATATAAATTAGTTCTAGTGGATTTTGATAGTCTATTTTATTATTTTATAGTTTATGGATAAACAGTATATCTGTATTTAGCCTTCTAGATTCTAAATTACGAATTTAGCATATTATGGTAATATATTTTACTGGTTTATTAACCAAATAAATTTTATGAGCAATCACGCGAAAGAAACAAAACTAGATAAATACAGTCTTTTGATTTTCTCAAGATTGTTTTTAAGGCCAACTTGAGTTGAGTTCCAAACAACCGAGCCAAATTCAAGAACAGATCTTTCAAGAGATAAGTAAACTATAATACAATTATAAACAGTAAGGATCATTAAATTCAGAACAATTTCTTTTCAAAAATTCTAAGTTACGTATAGCTTATTATAATATTTGTATAATCTTGTCTCGAGAATAAATAAATAATTTTCTATTTGTATTATGTTTAAAAACATAACATCGTCAAAAGGTGCTTAAAAATCATAATAATAAGCACTAGTTATCCATTCACTTGTACTGTTAAAACACGGTATGCATATAGGTCATTTCAAGATTCAAAATAATTTTTGTTGTCGGTGTTATTATTATTATTATTATAGTGATCATTAGACCATTTGTTTTTTTTATTTCGATAATCTTCGATTTATTATTTATATTGTCATTGTTCGATTCGACGTAGGTATTGAGACCGCGTTTCTCGAGGAGGGGGGAGGGAGAATAAAAACAAGTCGATAAGTGCATGTTTATAGACGCCCGCAGCAGACTACCTACTACGGTTTATAATATGTCTTATAATAGATAATAATAATAATAATATTATACGTACGAGTATATTAATTTTGTATGTATAAAAACTAACTCCGATGCGATTGTACGTGAATTATTATATTATTTAGGCGTGACAGGGCATTTATAATAGATACGATTTTTATATCACATAAAATACATTATACGCGTAGGTCGTTAACACGTGGACATATTATAATTACCGATATGACGCGCATTTCGTTGCATATAGATATATACAGGTACAACACGTGTACTCGTTTGTTTATATTATATTATAATAAAAACGAGCATAGAAACACGGTGTCCGCGATAATCGATTTGACATGTTAAATAATAATAATAATAATAATATACAAACAAACCGGAATGAATTTGACACTAAATATTTAGGTTTAGTATCGGAGCTCTTACTATACAGTACAATATAATGTGCCTTATACCATTACTACGATGTACACGATGTTCGGCGTGTGTGTGTACATATTATGTATAGTACCTATCTATCGCACAGTGTTTAGTAGTTAATGACCGTGGACGGAGACGAAATTTAATGACAGCCGCCGTGTATTATTATTTATTACACGACGTATTTATAATAATAATATTATTATTATTATTATTATATAAATATAATATATGACAGTATATTGAGTACATTGTGTAAGTACTCGCGAACATGATGTTAACATGTATATTTCGAGAAAAAAAATTGAACGATCATGCTGCATATTAATATTGTATAATTTATAGAAACAGAATTGACGGCCGACGCTCGGTGTGTGCAGAATGGTGAGTTGAGATATGAATAATAATATATTATGAGTCATAATTTATGACCAATGACCCGAAAAAAAAATACTAATTCTATACAATATTATGTTTATCAAAACTTTTTTGAAAATAGACAATAATCGTTATTAATTTATAAAATCCTTCTGAGAAATGACTAAAGTACTATAACTATTGACTACTACAAAAGATGTCACCAAAATACATATTTTTATTTTCTTAAACGTATTTTTAAAAGTTTAATTCACTATATACGAGTGTTTTATCATAATACGTATTATTACCGCCGACTTCCTGTTTGGGTACCATTCATATTCTTTTATATATTATATAGATAAGTTAATTATTAAAATAATATATTAACATGCCATTTTTTTCATGTATACTCAGATGTCCGTAATTGTAAAATATTGTAAACTATTTATATTTAAACACTTATCCAAGTATTAATACGTATTTCAATCATAATCTTTTAAAAAACATTTCATTTTATGAAATTTTATTATAATAAATATTATAATTAATACTTTAAAATTTTTCATTTCATTTTACAGAAAGTAATAAATAAACGATAATATCTATAATCATGATTTTCACATAATATTTTATTGGTGGAAAAAATGAACAATTATAAAATATAGCATAATATATTATATTGTTATTGTTAGTAGGTACCTATTATAGTTTACAATAATATGAGGGTATTTATAACTAAGTAGTAGGTATCCCCGGACATCGTTTCTTGGGATAACTTAGTTACCTTTAACTAACCTTAACTGCCCTAACCGCTCTTAACTAACTATTTTAACAACCCTTACACGTCCTACATATGTAAGAAATAAAAAATATTATATATGTATCATCGATGTAATGGGGTATATCGTATATATTACGTATTCAATGTTTTTAATTATATATTATAATAATAATATAAATAGTAATTTATATTTTAATTCGTTACCAAGAGAACAAACAAAATAACATTTAAATACCTATAAAATTAGCTCAATCACTTGTGGCCGTACTGGCGTGGTCGATATGTGTTGACTAATTGAGCTCTACAAAAGCTAAACCCTCTGAAGCCAACTGCAGTAGGAGGGGCAAGTGCCGCTGGAGAGTTAAATTAGAAATACATATCTCTTTTTCACGTATAAATATCTTTATAACGTTTCATAGAAATATAATGATTATTAAATACATATTTTGTCAACTTAATCGGTTTTAATCAACAAGTAATTAAACGTTCGTGGTTCGATCCCCGTAAGATAACAAATATTTTTTTAAATTTTTTTTTACGGTCGTTTTTGCTAAATTAACATTATTTTTTCAATAATAATTAAACCACCATAATGTTATTGATGTATTATTAAAGTTCTTCACGGGGAAGTTTGTTTATTTAGTGCTACATATAATTTTCTTTTCTTTCATTTATCACATTCGTTTGTTGTTTTAGTAGTTAGAACAGAATGTTTAATAAAAAATATTTATATCTAATTACTACGATGAGGACATCTATTTTAGAAGTATCCAATAATTGTCCTGCGGAATAATAAAATTCCGACCAATTGTTAACCTGCAATGTATTTACTAGTCCGATAAATCGCATTTTTTTCATTTTTCGAATGCAAAGATTTATCATCGATATACAATATAATATATCACATTACTATATCTCGACCGAACGGAGAAGATATTATGTAATCCGCCGCAGCAGACATTTGATTACCGATTCGCATATTATTTGTTATGCCCGCTATACGACATAATATTATAAAGTCCCATAAAAATAGTATTATTATTGTACATTAATTCAGCTAATTTGTTATTGTTAGTAGGTACCTACAATAGTTTACAATTATATGATGGTATACATCAACAAAAATAAAGTCTGTTTAGCGTCATTATCAGGCATGAATTAAACTATTCTCTAAAAGTCCACCTCTATATATTTACGAACAAGCTATATTAAGCTTTCAAAATAATCGGTCAAATATTTTTTTAAGCCTATAAACTATAATTTTTACTTAAATTTTGTTGTATATATTATATAATATTATATTTCTACCTAAATGCTAATTGAATATAGCCATCATATAGTCAAACATTATATTTTTTACAATAAGCGACGTTTGAAATTGTTTGATTTTACTTTAATAATATCCTGAAAACGAACTGTTACAGCATGTCCAAGAACACAAATCTTCATTAAAAAAATTAATTTTATATGGGTTCCATCCCAAGCAGACAAAAATGCTAACGTGGCTGTCACATTCGCAGCGACTATAGCCTTAAATAAAATACCTTCTAAAGACACAATAAATTAAATACAAAAATTAATAATAAAAAAGGAAAGCCCGCTGAAACTTAATACCTGACAACATCGAGAAGCATAAAAAACACAATTGTCAAAATGGACATATCCAAATAACTTGACTAAGAAAGAATATAATTAATACCAAATGGTCATAAATAGATTCAAAACAAGACACTCACATAATAACATTACCCACCCACGCGTGATAAAAAAAAGTGTGACACGTGCAAAACATTAATAAAAAAAAACTGTCAACCAACATATCAATAAAAGTAAATTTAATTTTTTTTTAAATACATAAACCTAGATGAAAAATTGTAATTTAAATCTGTTTAATTATATGTATTAAATCAAACATTATTGTGTAATAATCTGTCATTGAAACCTGTAGGTACCTCTGTTACAAAAATATGTGTACATAAAAATATACTAAGTGTGAAACAGAAGTATTATACACAAACAAAAACATTTATCATCGCAGAGTAATTATTTTTCATTGACATAAAAAAGTATAGGTGTAGTAAAATGTAGGTAACTATAGTATATCTTTTATATTAACTTAACGAAGTCGAATTGTTTGTAACTTACTTTCAGGATACATATTATAGTACACTATAGTACATATTATACTCAAAATGAAAAATGAACCAATGTCAGTGTTCAATGTATTTACACTCATTACGGTGGCGTATACGGTCCCGTGTATTTTACCTTAGTCATTAACACGACAATTAAAAAATATACGTATACTCGTATATATAATGATATACGGATGAGCAGTACGTAAAAATGTGCCAGAAACGTAAGTATACAGTTTAACGTATAGTTATTATATATTACAGTAATAAGTGCATCGTCGTCGCGGGACAAACTAATTAGACGCATTATTGTAATATATAAGTACAATGATTTTCGACAACACGGCTGTATTGCTGGGCACAAAACACGAGTAAATGAGAGGAATATTATTTAATACTTTTATCACGTTATTATTTTCGATACAAAAATATGATATTATATTATATGTATTTTTCAATTTGTACAAATAAGAACATCGTTCTCGAGACTGTATAATATGATACGTCTGCGATATCATTCTAAAATGAGATTTCAAGTGGAAACTCGAATGTGTACTATCGTAACATCGTACCTATACTTATATTATATTATTATTATTATTACGCTTAACGAAATCATTTTTTGACCCTCGAACGGCTATAATATGTAGGCACCGCACTCGCGGTAAAGACTCCTGCAGTGTACACATTGTATAAATATATGATATTATTATAATAATATATGGCGGGCAGTTCTGTGTCACACACCTACGCTCAATCAAGTCCGGGACGAGGTTGTAAACTCGCGTTTTAATGCGCTTTTTGGATTTGGAATTTTATAATTCATTAATGCGTCGCGGTAATGCGGTTATTCCGATGCTAAATTATATTATTATATATATATATATACGAGTGCGATGCCTGCGGTACATGGCCAGTATAGGAAATGGCCAAACGAAATCGACTTCAGAACTAAAATTGACCATACCTGTACGGCGCGTTTTTTACTGTATCGAATAACAATACAGTCATAACATATAATATAAATAATTTATACATTATATATACATTATACGGTTTTTAGCGGTCGACCTCGGGAGGACGTTAAAATAATATTGTGTTTTGTTTTATTCGCATGGAAATGTGTACCTGTATATCGCGCACGCGTTACGAAACACGTTGTAAATAACGAGTCAATTAATACCAGAACAACCGTTTTTGTTATTATTTTTGTTTCGCCGATGAGATACCGCGGTTGTGGAAAATATGGCAAATGCGTATCAAGGCCCGCGGACAATTATATTATTTATAATGCGTTATACAATTTTCAGACATTTTCCTTACCGAGCGTGTACAAGTACAAGAAAAACGTGTTCGATCTTGTCACGAAATGCCGCACGTGAGCACTTTCATGCACAAATTAGTCAACGACCATAACGTTACGTATGTATACGTATTATGGGTAGGTACTCGTTATTACGCGGATTCCTTCCCATAGGTATGGGTTTGCGCCGGTGTTATGAAAATAATATTCGCATACTAACATACGTGTACGCGATATCACCATACCGGTGATTTTCAAACATTTAATTACATCGTATAAAAAATTTAATTTTAATTAAACATTTTTGACAAACAGAACTATTATATTACACTATCGACGAACAACCGATAAAATATATTTAAAAATACATATGTTATTATATCTTGGAATTTCAGAGTTAATGTATTTTTATTATGCGTAATAATATAGGTAGTTAGTTATACTCTATAATTGTCCATGTACCTGAACGTGTTAATTGCGTAAGGTATATTATCTGAATATTCTTAATCGAATTAAATTTTTTTTTTTAAATTATTGTTTAGAAAATATTGTTTCTTACTATGTTATCTTCAGCTCAGAACTTCAACTATTCACATATACGTTTTTCATTATTTAATTATTTTTGTTGCTGATAAGTGATAAGAAAATGTCAAATTTTAACTTTGAATTAAGTCATGATAAACATTTTAATACATCAATGTTTAACTTTCCTAAGTAACAATAAACTTAAATTATAAGTTCCGTGGATTTGCAACATACAAAATCAATCGCTTTATACTAGTTACTGAATAATCAATACATTAAAATACAATTTTAATTATTTAATTAATTATAATTAATTACACTCTCTATCGTACAACGTCTTTATATTTGAATTATGCATAATCATATTGTATTAATAATAAAAGACGGAAAGATAATTTAAATAGTCAAATAGTAAAACCTACAAATCATTATATAATAACAATAAAGGATAAACAATATTTTAACAAATAGAATAGAATTTAATAATAATATTATATTATTATTATCCTATTCAGTTAAAAAGTACCTATAAAGCTTCAAAAAAAAAAATCTTGGAGGGGGGGGTCTAAAAATTAATATTAGACAATATCTGTAAGTCGCGTTTTATGCGTGATGTCATAAAATAACACCACCCGAAGTGCCATATCTAAATTATTCATGTTGGATTTTTTACTTCAAACGATTGAAATAAATTTAGAAAAATAACATTTTAACATAGGTGTACGTTATTAAAGTATATTTCTAAAATGGTTACATATTTCTTAGATGTTAATGTAATTTCCATATCGTAATAAAAAAATTTTCAAAATAGTTTATAGGAACAAAAAAAATAACAATATTAAAAATAGCAAAAATTAATCAGTAGTTTTTAAAATTTTAAAATATATTCTGTTCAAAATAATCAATGGAATAATTAAATTATTTTTATCTGAGGCATGTCTCGTACAGATACTGAAAACGTTTTCCTTATACTAACTATACTGTATCTACATGTCCCGATCTGACGTGTGCAAAAAATACGGACCGAGTAATAAATCGCTATAATAGAGGCAATAGACACCACGAGTGACTCGGTGAGTGAAAATAATTGTTTGTTTTACGATTAAATACTTGGCTATATTTCATCATGAGTATTATAGTCTTATGAGACTCGTAAAGCACAACAATCGACGAATATTTTCTGCGAGTTTACGAGTCGTGTGGAACCGGCTTAAGATCAAATACTAATCATTATAACAATAACAGAGATGATAAAAAAAAAAAAAAACTAGTCGAAACTAAATACGTAGGCCGTTCTACACTATTATAAAAAATTGTCAATCCTTAGAATCAAATTGAATGTTTCAAAGTATTTCTATTCTTAGTAACGTAAAAAACAATCGATATGTGGACTAAAAATGTACTACCTACAATACAATATACGTGTATATTATAACTGAGTAGTAAATCGGCGGACGGGGATACAAGATTCAAGTGTATCTAAATGGACACTTACACCGAAGAGGCTGCCTAACTATATCATCGTCTACACGATTGTAATACAGACGTACAACTTGTGTTATTTGCATTTTAATAGTAAAGTTAATTCACCTTTTTTTTTTTTTTTTTTTTTTTTTACCAATAAATTTAAAAACCAATTTCGTTTGTGTGTATCACATGAAATCGTTACCGAATGACCGTGGCACATGAGCTATATCATCGTTATAAAGTGTTGATTTTGGTAAGTCGTACAGGTACCCCGGGTATAATAACAATTACAAAACTACATGGCACGACCGCGACAGTCCCACAGACTTTTATGGTAAATCTTTATTATAATAATAATTACGTTTCGATTTTCGACTGTCAATATAATAATATTTTTATAGTGTGATCAAACGAGTTATTCCCTTTTATAATCGTAACGTTATTTTTTTTTTTTTTATCCCGTACCTCACCACTACCAAAAAAAAAAAACCCACACATCATTGTACAACCGATATAATTTATATGTGTGCACACATAAAATGCGCAGCCGTCTCGGTCCGATCCGAATCCAAAAACATACGTTATACAAAGAAACACGAATAATAGGAAACGAAATTGCGTTGCTCCGAGTCCGTATAATAATTTACGACTGACCAGAAGTACTCGTGTTGGCCATTGCGTAGATACATGATATAATATATAATACGAATGCGAACAAAGTCACTTAGGCCGCACAACAAGAGTCGCGCGCGTTACATATCATATACGTATACGCGCGCATCCGAATCTAGTCTAACAGCTTTACTAATTTCGTCGTACACATACCGAGCTATGTACAATCTATATACATAAACTTGTTTAATTTATTGCTCTTCCTATTCGACGCGTTATTACGGGCAATACTCACGAGTGTAAATGCTTATACGACGTACGCGTATATAATATGTGATGTGCGTTTTGAGTGCGTTTTATTTATTCGTTTCGTTTTGGAATTCACCGGGTTGGCCGTCTCTCGCGACGGCATGACGATATTATTATTCGGACCACCGCACTATGTTTGGAACGAGACGCACACACACTGTCCTCGATGCAATAATACGATTAAAGGTCGACGGCGTAAACCACCCGAACACTCCGCTGCAGGAAATGCCACGTCTTTTGAGCTGTTATGTATATGTGTGTATCACAACATCATAATATATAATATGACATAATTATTATTCTACCAGCTGCGGCGATCGCGTGCGCTATTCGAGTATATTACCTATATGTTTCGTGAAACGCGTACGATATTGGTCATCGGGTAGGAACTAGGAAATACAGTCCATGTTAAGATATAATACTATTATCAAATACGTTTTATATACCTATTATACTTGTGTAGATTGCACGAAATGACTTAATATTTAACGACTGATTATCGACCGTATCGTAGACCGTAAAAAACATAAACATTTTCATTTATTTTATATATTTAACTATATATGCATATATTATCAGCTATCCTTATGACTGTGCTCAGAGAAGTAAATTAGTGTTGCTGTACTTGCACTCCGTGTCCAGCTTTTGAACTCAAAATATTTATTCGATCATCATTCGGGTTACGGGTTTTGAATGTAACTGGGTGTTGAAACACCGAAATAAAACTTTAAATAACACTAATAATTATTAACCATTAACATTCGTGATTATGATATAATAAATAATAACTCTATTTATTCAATATTTTTATTGGTTTTTGTGGTGTAAATATCAGGTTGCACAATATTTGAAAGAATAAATAAACGTACCTACAATACTATCCCGTAGTGTTATAGAAACATGTCACCCCAACCCTTTACTCGCTTTTAATATTTCAAATTTAATACAGGTTCAAAAATTAATTATTCACAAATTCAAATGAAAGGCAGTTTAGCAATAAATTGCACTCTAAACATTTTAGGGTTAATTGACCAATTTTGCTCGAAATATTTTACAATACCAAAGGAAAACTTATTAGTTAGTTATAATTGAAATTGAATACAGGTAAGGTATAGTCAATAGTAAGGTGGATATGTATTATAAGTTATATTTCCATAATTTTAAGTGCAAGAAGTCCCGAACCCTAATTATAACTAAGGAGTAGGTATCCCCAGACATCGTTTCTTGGGATAACTTAGTTACCTTTAACTAACCTTAACTACCCTAACCGCTCTTAACTGGATGCTTTAACGACCCTTATAAAAAAAATTCTTACATATGTAAAAGATAAAAAATATTATATACAGTCGACTCTCGGTAACTCGAAGTTCAAGGGGAAAAAAAAATTCGACTTACTAAAAATTTCGAGTTATCAAAAACTTTTAAAAAGTATGTTTATTTTTAAATTAAGTATTATACATTAAAGAAATAAAAAAAATGTTTTCTTACATTCCTGCTTACATATTATCATTTTTATAATAATAATATAGATATATATTTTAATTAGTTACCAAGAGAACAAACAAAATAATATTTAAATACCTATAAAATTAGCTCAATCACTTGTGGCCGTACTGGCGTGGTCGATATGTGTTGACTAATTGAGCTCTACAAAAGCTAAACCCTCTGAAGCCAACTGCAGTAGGAGGGGCAAGTGCCGCTGGAAAGTTAAATTAGAAACACATATCTCTTTTTCACGTATAAATATCTTTATAACGTTTCATAGAAATATAATGTTTATTAAATACATATTTTGTCAACTTAATCGGTTTTAATCAACAAGTAATTAAACGTTCGTGGTTCGATCCCCGTAAGATAACAAATATTTTTTTTTATTTTTTTTTACGGTCGTTTTTGCTAAATTAAGATTATTTTTTCAATAATAATTAAACCAATATAATGTTATTGATGTATTATTAAAGTCCTTCACGGGGAAGCTTCTTTATTTAGTGCTACATGTAATTGTCTTTTCTTTCTTTTATCACATTCGTATGTTGTTGTAGTAATTTTAACAGAATGTATAATACGAAATATTATACCTAATTACTACGATGAGGACATCTATTTTAGAAGTATCCAATAATTGTCCTGCGGAATAATAAAATTCCGAGCAATTGTTAACCTGCAATGTATTCACTAGTCCGATTAATCGCATTTTTTTCATTTTTCGAACGCAAAGATTTATCATCGATATACAATATAATAATATATTACATCACTATATGTCGACCGAACGGAGAAGATAATATGTAATCCGCCCCAGCAGACATTTGAATACCGATTCGCATATTATTTGTCACGCCCGCTATACGACATAATATTATAAAGTCCCATAAAAATAGTATTATTATTGTACATTAATTCAGCTCACTCACTCGACGAGACGCTAAGTTATTTACAAACCGATCGGTCCAGCATTCGGCTTTGGACGAGTCGCGCGTGCACATAATGACATACACGTGCGTTATATGCACATAATGCGTTGTATATTATATCATATATACTAATGCAATGTACATACGAATCACTATATCTACCGAATGACCGCGGCGGGTAGAAAATATAATAATAAATTTCGATAAAAGTTCCGTGAGAACGAACGCCGCAACTATATACAATATTATCGGTACGGGCATATAATATAATAGTATTCCGACGTCGATAAAGTACACACGCACATAATATACATACATATTATAGTGAGAGGGGTGTGTGTAGGTACCTCTATACGTGTAAAAAAAAATAAAATCAGATATAGACTGAAAATTTATTTCGCACCGTCTTACATATTATATCGTCAACGGACGGGCACGACAAATACTTATACGTATATTATATTATAGTGTTATTGTTTATTATTATAATCTATTAGCGTGTGCGGCGTACAGTGTATTCGTATATATTATTATACACACACACACACACGAGACAAATAACTACATAACTCGAGATTGCTTTTATACGGGATAACTGTATATATAGCTGGCCAGCTAGGTAATATTATATAGGTATAAGTGCGTATACCACGCGTACACGACGCGCGACACTATAATATAATAATTTGTCGTGATGAATTATTGTTTTAATTCGAATATTATGTATTAGGTAATTTCATCACTGCGGTTTTAGGATTAGAATACATTTTATATTATTTCGCTGTTACCTGTGTCGATGAATTTTTCTTTTTTTTTTTTTTTTTAATTAGAATTTGTATTGTTACAATCGTTACGGTTTGGATTTCATGTCCAGTAAAATACAGCGGACACGTTTTCCAAAAACGTTTTTGTTTTGTGTACGAATCCACAGCCATCGCTTTTTAGAACGGTGAAAATAATTTGATTTTCAACTTTAATACATTTTCTGGTAAAAAAATAAATTTTGTTATTACTACTTTTTGGGGAGGAGGGGTCAACATTTATAAATTGCCGGTTCTATTATTAATCGTCAAATTTTTTCCATATATTTATAATTACATTTCTTGTATAATATTATGGAATAATAATTGATATTCAAAATATTTTGACTATTTGAAAGCTATTTATACATGTTTAGACTATGATAAATGTTCGGTTATTTTTTTCGAACATTTTCACCCGTTCAAAATGGTTAATACAAGATTTTTCATAAATTGTTATTATTAGAATTAAACAAATAAGTTGATCGTGATTTCATATATATTTTTTATTATTGCTTAATAATAAATTATTTAAAAAGCTCATTATTCACGCGTTAAATAACAATTTTACATCAAAAGATTTTCTTAATTTGTGGTAATTCAAAAATGAATAAATATAGATTGTAGATTTTGAAATTTTCACCAAATATTTATATTCATATTGTATATGATTTTTAAAATATTTTACCCTTTTTGTACTATACATAGACATTTGATAATTTGACAAAATAATAAAAATTTACAAATTATTTTGTAGTTAAAAATAAATATGTCTAATTTTCATAGAAAAGAGTTGAATATGTAATTTCTCACAATTAGTTTATCCGCAGAAACTGAAAAATATAAAACAATGTTAAACATAATATTTATGTGTAATTAGATGTTTAAATATCTAAGAAGAACGATTTTAGTTATTTTGTTGTAATTCAAAAATATTATTTTCAGGGACTTAAAGTTTTTAAGTATGTTATTTTATTTTTTACATATATCGACATTTTCATAACATTTAGATTCATTTTATGCTATTACATTTTAATATCACAAAACTATTCACACTCTTCTACGGTAAGTTGATAATGACTTAAAAGTGAATTATAATAATATTATATATGACAAATATCATACAGACACTATTATTATAATTAATTATAATTAATGCAATTTATACGGAAAAAATTAACTTAACTCACTGTATTATTAATAGTAAAATAAATTACTATAATAGCAATATAAATATTAAAATATATCATAAAAATATAAAATATACTTAGTAATAATATATAGCTGACATAGCTACTGCCTTCGTTCAGAATCGTTTTTGTAATGATTTAACATTGAATAAAAACTGAACGCATACATTACAATGACTTACTCAATGACGAGGTACACTACCTACTGTACAATATAGCGGTTACTAACTTTCCCCCTTTTTATTTACGAGCGCAAAGAGTGGAAAATACGAAGAAGGACTGACATAAGGAACTACCACATTAACTTCATAATACATTTTATTCTATACTCAGTTTTACACAATTTAATAGTATTAGATCAAGTTGTTAAAATATCGATTGAAAAAAATGTATTTCGTAGAAGTTAATTCATAATATTATTATCAGTTCTTTCCATTAGATTCTGATGGTTCTGTACAGAGCATCACACATTAATGGCAGTTACTAGTTATCCTTGTTTCTTACCTGCACTATTCGTCTATCCTTAAATATTCGGTATTTATAAACGAACATTCTATGTTAGGTATTATCGGCAGCTAAGAATATGAAATTGAAATTTCAACCTTAAAAACCCGAACAAATCATTAAATAACGAAAAAAAAAATATTAAAACATTATTTGATTTTATCCTAAAATAATAATATTAAAATATTATTTCGACAACTAAACGGATTGGTCGTGTAAACAGCGATGCAGGTTACAAACATATCGAATAACTTAATATTATTTATTCTAAAATCGAACGCGATGATGGTCCGGTCAGTCACGCTATCGTTTCCCGTGATTAATTTGTTTTCGCAGATCTATAATAAAGTTTTGATCGTAAATCGCGACGACGCCGTTCTTTAGATTTTAATAATGCAGTACTGCATTAAACAAGTCGAACACTCGTTAATGTTTTTTTTTTTTTTTTGTGTTTTACTCGGCGACAGAACATTTCAATTAGCAATGATACTTAAAACAATATAACAACCACCGTCATCGAGTCTATAATAATATTATATGTTATCATTATACGTACCGCGGTTGTATACTTGTATAGTACTTATTATATTATATTAATTATTTATTATTTTATACGACTATATATATATATATATATCTACAACCATTATACAATTGATTTGTTTAAGCCGTGATAATATATCTAGATGATTGCGTACACGCTAAGTGCACTGTTTTAAGTGCAATGTTCTAAAAGCGAAATGCAGTATACACATATTATATTATTATAATGTAGGTACCTACGTTTTGCACAAATGAATTTATTTGAATTCAAATCGATTTTTTTCTCCTTCGTCAAAAGTATATAATATCCTGCTTCACATTAAAACTGCGCAACGTTTTTTAATAGTTCTGTGGGTAGTGATATTATCCAATTGTAAAGTAAGTATAATGTATATATTGTATATTATACTATACAGTTTAAACCAACCGTATTAAAGCCGTTGCACTCACATAATTTAATTGTGTTGCTATAATGCCATGCCGGTTTAAACAAAATTACCAACATTATAATATTATGTAACGAAAACTAGAATTTTTTTCATTTTACTTTTTTTTTTTAACGTCAAAAGTCTTTGGCCTATTGATCACAGTTATTTCATGACTAAAACCGAAATGACCAATGTACCTATGTGTTTGAACTTGATTAAAAAGGTAAAAATCGGTAGGAGGTAACCGGGAAAGAAATGATTAACGACTAAAATATCACCGATTTAAATAATTCTTTTGGTAATCGAACCGGTGAAATTAAATGATATTGCAATGGAAAAAATGTACATAGTAATAGGTATTCACTGAAAAACATCTAAAAATAATTTTTATTAAATTTTTATTTGCTTGACCCTCCAACGAAAAATACCATTTTAATGAACTTGCAGACTACCAAACATTTGCACAGATTTTAATTGTTCTTAAAAGTTTGCAAATATAAAAAATATCGGTATGATTTTCATCCAGTCATAATTTTAAATTGTATAATTATTGTTAACGAATAATAATATATAACTAATATTAATTTTATTAATCATGCACGATACGTTAATTGTATTCCATACGTATTTTTATTTATTTTACCTATTTTTTCTTCAATTTTTACGATTTCTGTATGTGCCATATTATAATGATTTAAATAATGTAATAGCTAGTGTATAATATAAAAGCAAATATAACTAAATCATCCGTTTTATGATTTATAATTATTGTAAATGTTACTTTGTACTTCATTTTCAATATCATTATTGTTACTAAATAAATAATTACAAACAGTTACTAGTTAGTATGATATATTCGTAATAATTATTATTTTTATAAACACAATAAATTTCCTTGTAGAATTTCCAAAATGTGCGCAAATAGTTGATATCCGTGTACGTAGGTTCTATAATATGGTAAATCGGTATAAACCAGAAACGTTGAAGGCATAGGTAATAGGAAGTATAATAAATACATTATTATTATTACGTTACGGTCGTCAGTACCATACACATTTTTGTATAGCTTACGAAATCGAGCATGAGTGTGTAATATACGTAAATGAGATATGTAAACTATACATAAAATATTATTATGATTTTAATCGGAACCTATTAAACAGCGTAGTCTTGTACGGGTATTAACATTCGGATTCCCCGCCGTTCTTGCATCGGCAACGATTTACGGTCCGTACTCCGAGTCGGCTGTCGAATAACGATAATATGGCCGGCAAGCACGCGTGTAACGTAGATGAGATGAAAAAATTAACTATAATATGCTAAAAAACGCACACCGGTAACATAATACTCGATATTTTTTTTATATTTAATCAATTTCGTATTTATTCTACGGACAACCGGGATGTACGTACATTATTATTGGAAACATTTCAAGTTTATTTGATTTTTGTAATAGTAAACATAAATTATAATATTATTAAAACAGTAAACTACTCGAGTAATAATGATAAAAAAATATAATTTACTTTCATAAAGCTTAGACGTTTTCCAAATTTAAAATATTTTTAAATTTTGCCGCACACAGAATATTATAAAATTTATCATATTATTATTTACGACTTTACGGGCTCTAGTTTTTTTTTTTTTTTTATTATAGATACACAATATAAAAAACAAAGTGACCCTAATCCGATAAATTTCGAATAGGTACATTGATTCTCTGTCATTTTATACCCCCTCAGTATAGAACAAACGATGGCATATTATCGTATCATACATAATACGTGAAATTCCGGACACCTGTTTGAAAACGGAAATGTCGGTTTTCGGTTTACGCGACGATAAAATATAATATTGTACAACGTGTACCCTTGACTATACACGTACAAATAACGTTATGTAATTGACGTTTGTACTTTACGACCAGAAATCTTAAATACGATATAAAATACACGATGATGACTATTGTACCGCTCTATACGCGTAACATATAATATACAATATACATATCGTATATAATATACAGACTGATTCCACGAGCATGCTCACCTCCATTTTTAATTTATTCAAGTTCTGATTCCTGGAATTTTTAAGTATACTCAAGGACCATATTTTCAAATACATCCTTAGATTTTTTAACTATTTTATGTATTCTATAGCAATACAAACTTGGTTGTTTTTTAGTTGTTTAACTTTGTATAATATGGATCTATGACAATATAATTGTTAGGAAGATCCTGGACCATATCGTGCAAATTAAATTGTATATCAATTAAAAATTATAATAATTATTAATTAGTAAAAATTTATTAAGATTTTATACTTTATAAAAATGTTCTTAGTAATGAAAATTATTAAATTAAATAGGTAGGTATTACATCTAATGTGTTATTCTGTAAAACTATTTGTAAGAATTATTATCGTTAGTCCATAGTTTACTACATAAACTAATAATTTGAATTTTTATTTAAAGACATTAGCATTTTAAAAACAATCATTTGATTCCTGATTTACAGTTATAAAGGTTGGTTTTCATTTAAGAAAAAAAAAAATTATATCGCAATAGGACACTCCTTAAATAATGTAAAAATACAATTATAATAAAATATGGTCCTGTATTATAAAAATACTTCAAAATTATAAAAACCAGAATTCAGATGAATTTGTAGCTGAAATATGATGGTGAAAATTATGTTTGGTGAGTCGTCTTGTATAACAATTATACAACGAGTCTATTGTCCAAGCATTATATCTATACATTATGTATTATGCATAACTATTAAATATCACGCACGGCTGATCGAGGTTTGAGGAAATATCAGAAAATCATATGTAGTACTGGTATATATTATATATTACATGTACCGTCGCCGTAACGCGTGGAATTTCCGATGAAGATCTTTGACAACGAACGATTATTATTATTTCGTATACCATTATTACAACGACTATTAATGTTGCCGCGGCGGACACTCGACGGATTTATCGGTCGGACGAGGAAAATTTTTTTTTTTTTGGACGACAATATAATAATAAACTCGCGATATCACGACAGCCTCAGCGGCGGTGGACGGTTATTATCGTCGTGCGTACGTAATGAAGAATAGAAGGAAAAATATAATAATATACGTATATGTCGTGTATAGATATATGCGCGTACAAAGATAATGCTCGAGAGTCCGCCGCACACGTGTGTCCGTCGCGAAGATGCACGTGGATGCAATTGCAGCAGCCTCCGCCTCCAAAGTCGTTTGTATGGGTCCTCGTCCGCCGCCCGCCGCTAATCATTAAGACGAGTATATATAATATACGTTGTATGTATGTATGTATGTATGTATGTATGTATGTATGTATGTACAAGGAAAAAAAAACGTAAAATAAAAAGATAAAAAATGGAAACGAAAAGTCACGTCACACGGGTCGTATATATAGTGTGTGTATAATAGGTGTACATGCGCGAGTCTAGCAGTGCGTTTTACTTACCGACCGGCGTGTATGCGTGTAATATATATGTATATATATATATATATATATATGTGTGTATAGGGTGATTCACAGCAGGAACGATGAATATATATATTCTTATAATCAGCATCGTACAAAAATATCACAAAAATCATCTAGATAAAATAATGAACACTTAAAATATTTTTTTAGATTTAATAGATAAATAATTATGATAATTGTCCAGATTAAGAACAAATAATTTAAAACTAGCGTGTTCATAAAGTATAGCGTTTCTGTTGTATGTTGTACATTTATATATTATAATATAATAAACTATATACGTGTTCCAATATAATATATAGTATTATATTAATATATCACGTGTTTGCGATTTAAAGCGTTATTAGTGAGTTTGATGGTTTATAGTACCTAAACACGTTTTCCGACTCGAGAATCCACGAGAAGTTTTTCTATAAGTACCTAATATCGAGTAATGTATTAAAATAAGTATGTGTTAAAATAAATAAGTATGTATATACGCATACTGCAAACACGCATACCGCATAATTTATTATACAGACCGATAGATTTAGACGCAATTACCGAGAGGACGCGCGTATATTATAATATATACAAATGTTATACCAATATTACCAGCTATGTCAGTACCCACCACGCGTATATTATGACGTCAGATTATAATATAATTCCAATTAACTAGAGTTTTTCAAAAAAAAAAATCACTAAGTTATATATTTTGTAATATTAATATTGTTGAGTTGGTAGTGTGTATAGTTTATACTGCATAATATATTAGAATGTGTACAGTATCTGTGTCTTTACTCTGCGACTATGATGTTGATCGTGTTTATGTAGGTACATCCTTAGTATTTTACTATAAATATTATAATATTCATAATTTAAAAATAGTTTTTTCACTTCTGATGAATTATTTAATTAGATAATATTGTAAACTGGCTATTCATCACCTAGTAATTTCGTAGGTTAGGTTAACTAAAATAAAATTAAATAATTAACTAAAACTTTTTCCTGATTAATAAACATGTGTTAAAAAAATATAAAGTTTACCCAACTGTCCCAACTTATTAATTATAGGTGCCAACTATATTAATGGATATTTGACAATAAAAACGATATTCAGAACTCTATCCTATATAGTCATGCCAATCCATATGATAAAAAATTTCTCAAATCATCCTCTACGCAGTCCATCTCACTAAATTAAAAAAAATAGTGTAACGAATTTTCTTAAAATCGAAAAAAATTATTCGTAAAAAAACGTCTCGTCAATTAACTGTTTTTTTCCATTCCTCTATTTTTTTTTTCGATTTTCGTATAATAATATCTATTATGCCAAATATTTTTCTAGAGACGTTGACGCACAATCACTACAATATTATTATGAAATCTGATCGAAAGTATACACTAATATAAACTTAATCAAAATCGAAAAATAACGAAAAATAATAAATAAATTAGCATTATAAAATATATACAAACTAATAAATAATAATCGATAATACTCACAGCTATATTGGAAATCTTACCTATAGGAACGTGTAATTCATTAGTACATTTTTATTTGGTAAATCGGTAATATTTTTACAAATTGTCTATATTTTACGACAGTGTTCGATTGATCTCGCCTTTCAAATTCTCAAATAAATGAGTACTATAAGTTATTAAATTACGTACCAAAGTTAATCTGCATGTGTATAGTCCGTGATAACCGGTATCTAGTGATTTTAATTAGTAACATACCAACCTAGAAATCCATTCTATACAAAAACGATAGACTAAAATGCAAAAAAAATTCATAAAATATCTTAATTTTAATATATTATTTTCATACATATTGCAAAAATTTGTGTTTTTATTTTACTACCCGTGTAGGTTAGGTTCGACACCACTGTCGATTAATTCTTTTAACAAAAATTACACCATGTCTATTTTTTATAATCTTTGCCGAGATAATTAATTAAATAATCATCTATATAAATTGCGTAAACGCCTCAATCGATTATCGTTAATCGCAATCGCAAACATATTCTTATTGAGCCGTTGTTGTACACGAGTTGAATTCTGTTCTAGACGATGCACCGCGGGCGATGGATACAGAAAGCATTTGTGTTTCGTATAATTGTATGCAATTTTTTATGTACATATACGTATAATATATTTTGTCAATTTTCACTCCCACAATATGAGGCCATAACTCCCAAGTACCCATTACGCATTATACAGTGACTATGAACAGAGGTCGTTGTGAAGCCAATAAAAATATCATTGAAACCGAAGAGTACGTCGGTTTTGCGAACGACGACGAAAAAAAACGAATTATCCGATAAAATGCGTTGGCCCGCATTAGTCGACCGAGCACAGCAGCACCGAATATCTCATCTATATAATAATAGTACGTCTTTTCGATGTCTCGAGTGCAGCAGTTGCAACGCTCGCGTGACCGCAAGAAAACACGCACCCTGTACATCGCCGTCGCGCCGCGCGGTGCGTCTACTGCACATGCAGACGTGCAGCGTAATATTATGCACGCGAGATGATTGATGCGGCCGCCGCGCCGGTGCCATCTCGACGTCCGACCACGCCGCCACTGCACTCCTCGCGCATTATCCCGACGCATAAGTCACGCACGCGCCACTCGACTGCCGCACCAGTTGCAGCAGTTCGGCAAGACGAAAAGTTCAACAACTGAACACAATATTATGATAATTATTGCAGTGCCCGTTGCCCGTACACATCATATTATATATAGTTCCTTGGCAGTACAGTCCCTATATACGAGTTGTTATTATCGTCGTCGTCGTCGTCGTCGAAGGTATAATATTATTATGTTATGTACAGGGTGATTGACTAAGCGTGTTTTTTCCCTTCGGTAATAATGCGTTTTCTATTCGATTATTTTGATTGTTGAAATTTTCAAGTATATAATATGTTACGGTAAATGATTTTCAAACGGAAATTAACGTTTTTCGCCGCGGTTATTAACACGTTATCGGCCAAATATACATAGAGGTAATTATCGTTATAAACTGGATAATCACGTCAATGATCCAATACGCGGGCAATAGTAGTTTATCGTCAGATATGCATGTGAAACTCAAATTCTATAATTTGAAAAATGATGTAGTAGTTATTTTTACAAGTTGAATCTACAGCCGCGACAACCAGTCTTGAAATGACAGCTGTTGGTTCCCTTAAGGGTCTGAAACACAACTATTACTGTTTTTTAGCTTTTTAAATAAGATCGCTATAAACGTTAATAGACAAAACAGATTTATTATCATTTTGTTTGATCATAAGTGGATATTTTTAATTTATCATAACATAGATGTACGTATATATATATAGGGTTTTAAAATTTCATGAAATTTATTTTCTTGAAATATTTCATTTCAATGAAAAATAAAATATAAATTATTATATCTTAAAGTTTATAATCTCGTCAAGTTGCAAGTGAAAATTTTTTAAAGTTGGTTTATTGTATGAAATAAAGAAAATATAAATAATAAATAATAATAATAAATTAATAACTAATAAAGATCCAATTAATACAAGTGATAAATTCTAGGAATCGGAAGTTGTTGTATTTTAGACTATTTGAAATATCAAAAATGTATAGTACATATTATATTAAATATTACATATATATGTATATTTACTATCAATATTTTCTGTGTATAATCAATATATTAATTCTAACTAACTATAACCAAACACGTTTAAAAGAAGAAAAAATATTTTTCATTATTTCATTGAAATATTTCAAGTGAAAGATTTCAAATTTAGAACCTTATATATACAAATAAGTTTAAGGAAATATATATTGAATTATATTATTTTTTATATCATAATATTCATAACTCATAAGACGTATCCTGTGGTGATAAAAATTTCTATTTTTAAATGAAAACCTACCTCTTTTTTTTAATAAAAATTTTTAAATTGAAAATGCTCATGTATCTATTTCAAAATTCGAAAGAATAATTTATGAATTATTAAAATGTTATAGAAACTAAGGATAACAGTCCTTAAAAATGGTTAGTTAAAACATAAAATATAATATTATATAATAATAATAATAAAACATGTAGTACTTATATTCTCGACAATTTTTACAAATTAAAATATATAATATTTCTAGTACTTTTAGATAATTTTTACAATTTCCATGTATCTTTAACCTCATTAGTATCTTTAATACATAATGTTTAATAACTTGGAAATTACTTGATCAAATTTTAATTTAGATATATCAAAAAATTTAAATAATTTTAAGTGTCATAGATATTTTAATAGATTTTTAAAAATTCTTAATATCAGAATTTGAATAAGTGTTTTTTTTTAAATTAAGTAAAAAAATAGGAGTGTGAGTATGTTTTATGAATCACCCTATATATTACACGACAAAAACGACGACTATAATATTATTACGAGCGCGTACACGGGTCGGTGTATAATGCACATGCGGAATTCGTCGGTCGTACACTCGTGTATAATAATAATATAATACCTACAGTGTTCAATAGGCCTACAAATTGCGGTGACGGGTTGCGTATATTATTGTTATACAACCGGTTTGAATGATAATAATAATATTATTATCTATGTATGGAAATGCCAATCATCGTTTATTATTGCAGATCGCCGACGATGAATCTTCGTGGTCGCTTAGTTATTGTCCCATCTCATTTGCGTGTTTCTTTTTGCCCGTGGAACCTCCCGAAAAGGCTACGCTTAATAATTATTACAGGTAAATAGTTTCCACGATATCTACCGTGATTGTACGATTGTAAGCTACCACTCGAATCTAGAATCAACAAAAGTGGCTAATAATTTATTGCGTTTGAACCTGGCCGTGTTTAACGAATGGTATTTCTAATAAATTATTTACATAATAATATGTAGGTAAGGTACGTCGTAAACAGTTTTTATTTTATTTTTTTTTTTTTATCTCAAATATGAATAATTACCGTAAGGCTGAGCATTAAACAGTTATTAAGTTACAGCAAAATTTATATTAATTAATTAAAATTAAAATAACGCACTAAAATGTTTTTGTAAATAATAATCATATAGTCACATATCTATACGAATAAAACTTAAAAGTAAAATGAACCAACCAATCGAATTTAAAATTGTACATATAATATCATAATGTTTATAAATAATGTTAATTTACTGTTAATTAAACCATTTATTTTTTTTTAATAGATAAAACCAGAATTATTTGTTTGATTAATTATTTGTCTACTTTAATTTAGGTAATTTCAAAAAAGCATGTAAGCTTATAGCCAAGTGTAGTTCAAATTTGGTTCATTATACAGCAAACAAATTTCACACACTAGCTAGATGATACATAATAAATAAATAAATGTCTGCGTAGAATATATTAAAACAACCATTACAATGAAGTAAAGCTTACAGAGATTGTGGAAATAATGGTTGATGAAGCTAGGTAAGTAAATAGAAATATAAATACCTAAATAGAATGTTATTTTACATTAAATATTTTATATTTAGGTCATATAAAGATAAACAGTTATCAATATACAAAATATATATGAATGGTTTAGATGTCTGTGAACGTTTCTTATCTTTTATTCAGGTTTTAAGTAGCCAAAAGGCAATTGGTAATGTTGCTGCTATACTTACATTTTTAGAACAATCAAGTACGAAATATGTTAAGGTAATAACACAATCATATGACAGGGCTAGTGTTATGTTGGTCCAACCTGGTGGTGTACAAACTTTAATGAAAGAGTATTATCCTATCATTATGCCATTTATGTATTATTGATTGAATTTGATTGTAGTAGATACTTGTAAAAATATAATAATAAGTCATTTCTTAAAAAAACTTAATCCATTCAATTTGTATGACATTTCAGAATGCAAGAAATATGATTGATCTATTGGAATCAATTTATACATATATAAAAAAATAACATAATAATATGATGATGTATTAAATTTTAATTACTTTTGAAACAATAGGTATAATAGGCTTAATTGAAAAAGAATTATTTGTGATTCATATGTTTACACTGAATTATGTTATAATTAATAAATTATAAATAAAAATAAATAAAAAATAAAATAATAATAATATTATAATATTATATTTATGATTAATAATTATAAATAATTATTAATTATTAATTAATTTTATTAATTATTATTAAGTAATCAACTGCAGAAAAAGACAGAAACATTGGGTAATGAAACTAATTTGATAAATGTAATTATCACACTAATATTTTTTCAGTATTATGGCAACAAATTGAAGTATTTTCCAATGATAATGATATATTACTAAACATCCTCACAAAATTTTGATATACAATTAGTAACTAGTATCATCATGAAAATAATTAAAGTTGTATTTATTTAAATTAAATTATTATTTGTTTTAGGTCCTAAACTTACAAGAAAACAGCCAAATAGGCATGAGTACCTTGTTGTGTTAAAGAAAACTGAAGAAGAAAATGACAAATGTAGCATTACAACAGAAAAGAATTATTAGAGTAGATTGGCTTACTACAGTATTATTGTGTTAATAATTATTAAAAAAACAGTGAATATTTTATAAATCAATATCAGCTAAATTTTAAATATTTAAAAATGTTTACTTAATACATAAAAGTTCATATTAATTGAACATTTTGTGGTTTTTAGTGCAATTTAAATATAAATCATAATGATTTAAAGGAAGAGATGCTTTTTGCTAAAAACTGTATTTTAAATTTATAGAAAGAAGAATACATTTCTAAATATATACAAATTGTTTCAAGTAGCTCGAAGCATATCAATAATTTCTGCAAAATGCGATTAATTCTTCTCTTGTATGAGATGCATTCAAAATTTGTTAAAAACATCAATGGTGAAAGATCAGTTTTTAAACTTGGTCAACAAACCGCTTAGAAGAAATAACAAACATTATTAAACAATTCATAAATACATATTATACATTAACCGGGTCAGCTATAATTAATATAATGTAAAAAAAATCTTGGTTTTTCATCTGAGGTTACTTTTGCCTAGGCAATACCGAGTGGGGTCGTATATACCTAAAATGTTATCAAAAACAAGTATTTAAGAATATGATAATAAAATATGTCTTAGACATGCAGGTGTACAACAAGATGATAGAAAAAGTAATTTCCGGCGGAGATTAAATTTTCAGATCAAATTTCTTAGAAATTGTAAATACAGTAGCTATTATATGCATTACGACTTGAAAATTAAGGAATAAAAAAATATTTAAATAAAAAACAATATAGATGTATGGAAAACAGGTATATTGGTACATAAACAATAAATTATTACATATCAAATTTTATTATTGGACAGGCATATGACAGGGCGACGACACAATAAACGTGGACGATTAGGGGGTGGGGGATACGCTAATTCGGTCTTAAAAGTTTAACTACAAAAATCCTTCATATCGGTCTTGCTTGCGAACGAGTGCCGCGGACGCGTCCGCTTGGGCTCGTGACGTGTCTTCCGTAACTGAGTGCGAGGCCAAAACGCCTCGGTCGCGGGAGTTTTCGGCTCCGCGCGTCCTGGGCGTCCTAGCACCCACACCACCGTCAGAGGGTTGACCGCGTCACGAAGACCCGCGAGCTCGCGACGACCGCGAACCCGTTTGCCCACAAGACCGATCAAAAGGATTGTGCGCAGATGAACTTATAACACCGAATTAACGTATCCCGCCCCCACGTCCTCCGTCATTGCTATCGTCCTGTCATATGCGTTACCCGCCTGAGGGCCCGATCTTCTCAATCCGTCACCGCTAATCCGCACGGACGCAACAAACGCGCAATAGCGCACGTTTCACGTGTCTCCACGCTGCGGCCATTCGCCGCCGACAGCGGGAAACACGTTTAGTCTTTTTCGCTGCGTCCGGCTCTTTCACGTTGTTTTCTTCATCCGCATCGTCCCTCTGTATGATGTGGTCACCTGATCCGTTTGCCAACCCATCAAGTACCACCACATCGTTGATCACCGCAATCGGACGTATTTCTTCTGTTATCAAATCCGCGTCTCCGTCCGTGTCCGTTCTCGTTATATCGGCCACGATGATTCCGTCTATTACGCCTTTAACCAAGTCTTCGCACAGTGATCGGATTGTTGTATCTTCAGTGTTTAATTCTACAGGTTTCTCGTCGCGGTCTGCTACCAGTGTTCGTTGGTCTTTCGATTGATTGTCCGCGATCACCCTGTCTATAATGTCTCTCACCAATTCCTGACAATTCATTCGGATTGTTGAATAAGAATCCACATTTCCTTCGATAATAATCATTGTTGATTCCATTTCGTTTTCAAAAATTAGAACTGTTGTGGCAAGTTAGACGTCTGGTTTGTTAATGAGCGTATTGCATTTATTTTTTCATACACTGTGGCAGATCACCCGAGCAACGAGCCCACGATGTTTTTATTACTAGCCAGCAACCAATTAACAATTCTAATCGGCCAACATTATTGGATTTCGCGGGCCCGTATATTATTTCAAACTCTATATTTTTATTATTTATTTATATAAATTACCTCAATGACATTATAACGATTTAAAGAAGATTTCGAGTATTTCGAATCATACTGTACCCGTTTTAAACGTTTAAGTGGTCTTTTTTATTTTATTTTTCAATATAATATTTATACTTCATTCGATTTAACTCATTAAATATTTTATATTTAGGTCAAATAAAGATAAACAGTTACCTATCAATATACATAATAAGAATATAAGATATGTGAATGGTTTAGATGTCTGTGAACGTTTCTTGTCTATTTTCCAGGTGTTAAGTAGACAAAAGGCAATTGATATTGTTGCTGCTATAGTTATATTTTTAGAACAATCAAGTATGGAATATGTTTAGGTAATAACTCAATCATATGACAGAGCTAGTGTTATGTTGTGCCAGCCTGGTGGTGTACAAACTTTAATGATACATTAATATCCTATCCTTATGCAATTTATGTATTATTGATTGAATTTGATTGTAGTAGATGCTTGTAAAAATATAATAATAATTATAAATAAATAACTTAAGTTATTTCCTAAAAAAACTTAATAAATTTAATTTGTATAACATTTCAGAATGCAAGAAACATGGTTACTATTGGAATCAATTTATACATATTATATAAAAAAATAACATAATAATATGATTATGTATTAAATTTGAATTACTTTTGAAACAATAGGTATAATAGGCTTAATCGAAAAGTATTATTTGCGATTCATATGATTACACTGAATGATGTTTTAAGTATAATAAGTGTATAATAAGTTTTCTAATTAATCAACTGCAGAAAAGACAGAAACATTGGGTAATCCAGCTAATTTAATAAATGTAATTATCACACCAATATTTTTTCAGTATTATTGCAACAAATTGAAGTATTTTCCAACGATAATGATATTTTACTAAACATTCTCACAAAAGTTTGATATACAATTATATTAACTAGTATCATCATGAAAATAATTTAAGTTGTATTTATTTAAATTAAATTATTATTTGTATTAGGTCCTAAACTTTCAAGAAAACAGCCAAATAGACACCTTGTTGTGTTAGAGAAAACTGAAGAAGAAAATGACAAATGTAGCAATACAACAGAAAATAATTGGCGTAGAGTGGCTTACTACAGAGTTATTGTGTCAATAATTATTAAAAAATCAGTGAATATTTTATAAATCAATATCAGCTAAATTTTTAATGTTTAAAAATATTTACTTAATACTTAACAGTTCATATTATTAATTGAACATTTTGTGGTTTTTAGTGCATTCTAAATATAAATCATGATTATTTAAAGACAGAGATGCTTGTTGCTAAATACTGCATTTTAAATTTATAAAACAATTTTAAATTAAATACTATCAAATAAATTGTAAAGAAGAATAAATTTCCAAATATTATATACAAATTGTTATATGTAGCTCGAACCACACCAATAATTTCTGCAAAATGCGATTGATTCTTCTCTTGTATGAGATGCATTCAAAATTGGTTAGAACATCAATGGTGCAAAATCAGTTTTCAAACTTGGCTATTGTCTATATATAATATAGGTAATAAGGAAAGATTTGATTGTTTCTATTGAATAGGCTCCAAAACTACTGAACTGATTTAAATGAAATTTGGTACATATATAGTGTTGACACCGAGAAAGGACATAGGCTACTTTTTAATATTAAAACAATGCTGTAAAGGGTTGAAATAGGGGATGGTATATATTATAAAAAATTAATTTTAAAAAATTAAATAAAAAAACAGTAATTAGACATATTTTCAGTATGCTAGCAATCGCTTAGAAGAAATAACAAACATTATTAAACAATTATAAAATACATACTATACATTGGCCGGTTCAGCTATTATTAATATAATATAAAGAAATTCCCGGTTTTCACTTGAGGTGACTTTTGCCTGGGCAACGCCTGTTGGTACAGGGATAAATCCAAGAATAATATAAATAATAATGACATATTAGAAAAGTATAATAAATTAAAAAACTGACGAATAAAAAATGAAATTAGATAAATAAAAAATGACAATATTTAATGGGAATATATTATAGTAATTATTTTTATTTATTTTTGATTATAAAATTATAGTATACTATTACATTCCATTTTCAACTTAACCCTAACCTAAACTATAATGAGAATGAAACCAGTCATTCTGTGATTAGTTATGAATTATGATTTAACATATTTTGTAATGCATGTAACGTTTAGCGATAAAACCCAGAATGGTTTGTTAAACAATATAAAAATATAAAGAAGTCCCTGTCAATTAACTATGCTTCATGATGTGTGTACTTAAATCTTGTTTATAATTATTATAAAAATCAGTTAGTACAACATAATATAGGTATACAATTTATTTTAATATATTATAGGTGTACTAATATTTTTCATTTTTTAACAAATTTATTAACGTCCTCTTTAATATTATGCATATTGTCGCTGTTATTAATGCTATGAGTTTGTAGTACTATAATATCATTATTAGTTTTGTTGTCATTATTATCTTTATGCAATGTTAATGTGCTATTTTTGAAGTCTATATTGGCATTATATTGGTATTAAAATTTATTTTCAATTATTTTATGACAAGATAACTTTTTTATGACATGTGCTTTAATTTCAAATTCATGGGAGTTTATTTTTATTTTTATTAAAATTGATCCTAATAGAGTTAGAGGCTTATTGTTAGCTCCTGTTAATATGATTGGTTCTGTTTTTAATTCACTATCAAGTGGCATTAACGTATGTCTAATACAACATATTTGCTCCTGTGTCTATTATTACTGGAATTGTAATGTTGTTTAATATTGCTTTGGTTCGGTTATATTGTTTATTTTATAGTTATATTTTTGGGGTTCTAAAGATAAGGCAGAACATCTATCAGTAAAGTTTGACCTAAAAATTGGTTTTTTGAGTTCTAATTAATAGTTCGATATGTTTTTGCCGAGTGTCCTACTTTGTCGCAAATTTGGTATGTTATTGTAGGTTTATTATTGAAATAACAATTTTCTGTTTTATAATTACTTTTGAGGTATATTTTACATTGTTGTAGTTGAATGTTATTTTTGTTTCGAAAGCATGTCTCTGTGGTGTGATTGCTGAGTGAACAAATTTCACATTTTTGTATTTTATTATTATCATAGTTATGATTAGACTAATTATTTTGTCTTATTAAATTTGAAGGTTTGAAAAATTTGTTTTTGTTTATATTTAATTTTTCATTTTCTAACAGAGTTTCAATTTTTATTATTTAATTTCTCATTATTTTCATTAGAAATTTTTAATTGTTCGTTGAATTTTTTAGTTATTTTATTTATTAGGTCATGTATAATTGCGTTTTGTATGTCCGTTTGAGATTGAGTTATTTCTCCTGTTACCATAAATTCGATTAAGTCATATTTTCTTATCTTGTCTTTTAGTTGCTTAAGAGTGTTGTTATCTATAAGGCCTATATTTCTAATAATGTTTGGTTTTAACCCCTTCATAATTGTGTGTATCAGTTCTGTTTCAGGCATAAATGGATTTATTCTTTTACATAAGGATTCTACTTCGTTAACGTAGTTTATTGTTTTCGTTTCTGAAGTAGTAGTTTTAACATATCTAGCTGGGCTGTGGGTTTAAATTCACTTTTTCTTAATCGGCCCATTTTGTATCGTTAATTAAATTTGATTCATTATTATCATAGAATGTTAAAGCGGGACCTTCTAAATATAAAGGTAAAAACTTTATTTTTTCTTCATCAAACCACCCGTTTATGCTAGCTGCTCTATTATAATTTTTAATAAATGTGTCAATATTTTCAGAAATTAGACCGGAAAATGTGTTGAGTTTATAATATTATGGTATTTTTGTGCTGTCCATTTTATTTGCATTAAAATTATTGATAAAATCTTTTGGTGTTGTGTCTCCGTTATGGTATTGTGTTAGTCTACTTTTTAATTCAGAAACTATACCCGTGCTGATTAGGTTTCGTTTGGTGAGTTCAGTTATTAATTGAGGTTTTAGTAGTTTATTGATTTCTTGTGAAGAGAGTGTTATTGGTGGGTTTAAATAATCTTCAGATTTATTTAGGTCTTTGTTTTCGTTGGTCATTTGTTATTTGATAATATAGTTGTTTTTTTATATATTTATTAATTGTCCTTTAATATAATTATTGTCAAAAAAAAAAAAAATTATTAATTTATTTATATTGTTATTTATTTCGAGTAACTAGCCACGAGTTGGGTGCCACTTTGTAATAACGTAAAAAGTTGATATATAATAAAGATGTGAGATTGATTCTTATTTTAAATATGTGCTATATGTATGTGATTTAATAATTTATTAATATCACTTCCTTACGTTATTACATATATTATAAACCTGCACCTTACCTGGTTTACTGGAACATCCGAATATGTATAAATTGTATGAATATATGTGCTATAATGACGTAATGAGGTGAAAAAGGTAGAATTAGATCACTAGACGTATATATCAAAATAAAAAACAACACTGACTTATTTTGGTATTATAAGAACGGGTTTAATTGTCGCACGACGGAAGTGGACTCTGGAGATGTTCGTGAAAACACGGGTGCACATACGCTGGCGAGAGAGACGATTTGGTCAAGCCAACCAGAGACGTAGGCGGCCCCATCAAAGGCCTCCGCGTTTCCAAAGGACTGGCTTTATCCTTGATTGCAGAGACCCTCATTGGGCCATCCTTTGTCTTTGTTGGCATACGAGAAAAGTCACACGCCCTGCGCTTTATTGTCATAGAAACGTATGGCGTTTCTGTGTGACCTCGTAATGTAAATCGTCCCCTTGATCACCGATAAAAGATTTTATTGAGACTTACCGTTATCCGCGTGCAGCAACTCGACTGATACTAATTTATTATTTAACTCTTTCTGAAATTGTTACATTTATATGACATGAGCGTATATCATTACAACTATAAGTAATTATTTCTAAACAATTAATAATATGTTAATAATCCAAGTTGTTCTACCAATAAACAATCTACAGTACATAAATTATAACTAGGTTATAAAATCTAAAATGCCTAACATGATATTAATAAATATGACGAGTGAATGTATAAAATAATACTGAAATGCACACGTTTAGTGTCCAATTCCGTGACATATTTGACTTGATGTATCTTTAATAAAATAATATAGGTATATTATAGAATGGCAAATTGTCTGAGAATAGTCCACTAACAGATGTTTTTGAAATAAAAACTATTACATCACGGGATACTTACTGGAATAAAATATATTGCTTTAATATTGTTGAACACAATAATATTTAGTCCAACTCACTTTAAACTGAATTGCTGATTAAGAAACAATTTTTTCATTCAAAAATATGTGTGTTAAATTGGTGTTGTTTATTTCAAAATAATAAACTGTCGTGCTTTTTTTCAATACAGAGTGAAAATATAGAAAATACTGTTATCATAAACAAGTATTTAAGAATATGATAATAAAATATGTCTTAGACATGCAGGTGTACAACAAGATGATAGAAAAAGTAATTTCCGGCGGAGATTAAATTTTCAGATCAAATTTCTTAGAAATTGTAAATACAGTAGCTATTATATGCATTACGACTTGAAAATTAAGGAATAAAAAAATATTTAAATAAAAAACAATATAGATGTATGGAAAACAGGTATATTGGTACATAAACAATAAATTATTACATATCAAATTTTATTATTGGACAGGCATATGACAGGGCGACGACACAATAAACGTGGACGATTAGGGGGTGGGGGATACGCTAATTCGGTCTTAAAAGTTTAACTACAAAAATCCTTCATATCGGTCTTGCTTGCGAACGAGTGCCGCGGACGCGTCCGCTTGGGCTCGTGACGTGTCTTCCGTAACTGAGTGCGAGGCCAAAACGCCTCGGTCGCGGGAGTTTTCGGCTCCGCGCGTCCTGGGCGTCCTAGCACCCACACCACCGTCAGAGGGTTGACCGCGTCACGAAGACCCGCGAGCTCGCGACGACCGCGAACCCGTTTGCCCACAAGACCGATCAAAAGGATTGTGCGCAGATGAACTTATAACACCGAATTAACGTATCCCGCCCCCACGTCCTCCGTCATTGCTATCGTCCTGTCATATGCGTTACCCGCCTGAGGGCCCGATCTTCTCAATCCGTCACCGCTAATCCGCACGGACGCAACAAACGCGCAATAGCGCACGTTTCACGTGTCTCCACGCTGCGGCCATTCGCCGCCGACAGCGGGAAACACGTTTAGTCTTTTTCGCTGCGTCCGGCTCTTTCACGTTGTTTTCTTCATCCGCATCGTCCCTCTGTATGATGTGGTCACCTGATCCGTTTGCCAACCCATCAAGTACCACCACATCGTTGATCACCGCAATCGGACGTATTTCTTCTGTTATCAAATCCGCGTCTCCGTCCGTGTCCGTTCTCGTTATATCGGCCACGATGATTCCGTCTATTACGCCTTTAACCAAGTCTTCGCACAGTGATCGGATTGTTGTATCTTCAGTGTTTAATTCTACAGGTTTCTCGTCGCGGTCTGCTACCAGTGTTCGTTGGTCTTTCGATTGATTGTCCGCGATCACCCTGTCTATAATGTCTCTCACCAATTCCTGACAATTCATTCGGATTGTTGAATAAGAATCCACATTTCCTTCGATAATAATCATTGTTGATTCCATTTCGTTTTCAAAAATTAGAACTGTTGTGGCAAGTTAGACGTCTGGTTTGTTAATGAGCGTATTGCATTTATTTTTTCATACACTGTGGCAGATCACCCGAGCAACGAGCCCACGATGTTTTTATTACTAGCCAGCAACCAATTAACAATTCTAATCGGCCAACATTATTGGATTTCGCGGGCCCGTATATTATTTCAAACTCTATATTTTTATTATTTATTTATATAAATTACCTCAATGACATTATAACGATTTAAAGAAGATTTCGAGTATTTCGAATCATACTGTACCCGTTTTAAACGTTTAAGTGGTCTTTTTTATTTTATTTTTCAATATAATATTTATACTTCATTCGATTTAACTCATTAAATATTTTATATTTAGGTCAAATAAAGATAAACAGTTACCTATCAATATACATAATAAGAATATAAGATATGTGAATGGTTTAGATGTCTGTGAACGTTTCTTGTCTATTTTCCAGGTGTTAAGTAGACAAAAGGCAATTGATATTGTTGCTGCTATAGTTATATTTTTAGAACAATCAAGTATGGAATATGTTTAGGTAATAACTCAATCATATGACAGAGCTAGTGTTATGTTGTGCCAGCCTGGTGGTGTACAACTTTAATGATACATTAATATCCTATCCTTATGCAATTTATGTATTATTGATTGAATTTGATTGTAGTAAATACTTGTAAAAATATAATAATAATTATAAATAAATAACTTAAATTATTTCCTAAAAAAACTTAATAAATTTAATTTGTATAACATTTCAGAATGCAAGAAACATGATTACTATTGGAATCAATTTATACATATATAAAAAAATAATATAATAATATGATTATTATATTAAGTATAATAAGTATATAATAAGTATTCTAAGTAATCAACTGCAGAAAAGACAGAAACATTGGGTAATCCAGCTAATTTAATAAATGTAATTATCACACCAATATTTTTTCAGTATTTTTGCAACAAATTGAAGTATTTTCCAACGATAATGATATTTTACTAAACATTCTCACAAAAGTTTGATATACAATTATAGTAACTAGTATCTTCATGAAAATAATTTAAGTTGTATTTATTTAAATTAAATTATTTTTTGTATTAGGTCCTAAACTTACAAGAAAACAGCCAAATAGGCATGAGTACCTTGTTGTGTTAAAGAAAACTGAAGAAGAAATGACAAATGTAGCATTACAACAGTAAAGAATTATTAGAGTAGATTGGCTTACTACAGTATTATTGTGTCAATAATTATTAAAAAAACAGTGAATATTTTATAAATCAATATCAGCTAAATTTTAATTATTTAAAAATGTTTACTTAATACTTAACAGTTCATATTATTAATTGAACATTTTGTGGTTTTTAGTGCATTCTAAATATAAATCATGATGATTTAAATTAATTAATTAAATAAAAGATTTCAAAATTGGTTTATTATAAAATTATAACTATGTATTTCTAATTATAATTAAATAAAAAATTATATTATTATAAAAAGTCTAGATTAACCGTGATTTTCATTTATTCGTGTGACCCCTTCCCAGCCATTATCCCAGATAATCGAAGTTCCACTGTATTAAATAATATATTGACTCTAAGCTATTCTCTAATAATTGTGTTTGACATTTTTTTTTAAGTATTTAGTATACCTATATACGGCTATACACAGATAATATATCATCTCTTTTAGGATTCGTACCTGATATATACAATTGATCTAATACTTAAGGCAATATATTAGTATAATACTAAAAAAATAAATATATAATATGTAATATTGATTATTGTAAATTTATTTTATGACTCCTCGCCAAATTGTTTTTGTCTACGCGGCTGTTAGAATGGTTAAACATATCAAAGCAACGAGGACAAATTATGTAAAAAATAAGTATAATAATTATTATGTACTATAATACTATATTTTAGATTTATTATAATAATTATTTTAAATGTAACACGGCGTTTGGTGTATGCAATATTGGTACATTCGTTCGTCTGTTAACACAATACGATGACGATTAATTACTACTTACCACTTAGAACTTACTAACTATTAGAAACATATTATTACTATAGTATAACGCTAATGCACTAATATTAATAATGTATAATATTAAACTATGCATAGTGTGGTGTATCGTAAATTAATCATGCGACAGAGATCAATGTAAATTCACAACGATGTCATATTTTTATCATGGATAACTTTACTACCTATCTTGTTCATAGGCTGTAAAGAATGATAACGAATGTGTTACGAATTTTATTATTTAGAGTATTATTATTAGACTTCAACTGTTATTTAAATGTTTACACGAATCATGGCCATTATAAAATATGATATACGGTTGGTTGTTGTTATATATATATATATATTTCGGGGAAAGGGATTCTTGATTCTTCTGACCACTTTGCAAATTACTGTCCATCCGTCCTATTCTGCTGCTGCTACACTCCTTAATACCTATAGTTTTCCAGGTGTATGCTTACATGTAGTGTTATGTTCGATGGTTCTAATTACTTTTTGTTGAACCTATTTTGCTGCCTCTTCTTTTAAATCTCTTGTAATACATTTTAAAAATATTTATAGATATTGTAAGTCGTTAATTTTTATTAATTGATTTATATACGCATATATAAAAAATAAAACAGTAATTCGTTGCGTAAATATGATTTTTAATTTACTGATATCAAATCAAAATACATATATTGATATAAATAATTTATCAATCATCTTCAAACAAAAAAACTTGCCTAAAAGGCTAACAACAAAATAATTGCCATATCAGATAACATTAGATATAAATGTTAATTTTATAATTTAATACAAGGTCCAAAGTGCTCATTACTAATTAAAAAATATTGAAAAAAAATAGTCGCAATATCTTTTTATAAATGTTTTAATTATTGAGTGTATTTTTTTGGAAAGATCCATATCATTGAAAGGATATAAAGATTCCAAAAGTATATATGAAAAATTATCAAAAATACTGTACTAGTGGTCATGGTAAAAGCAATAAATGTCATATTAACAAGATTTTAGATTTTTGGAGCAGATAGATAGTCACAAACAATTACTATGCAATCAACAACAAACTCAATTATTTTTTTTTTACAAATTGAATATTTAAAATGAATTTATCAATCAAGGGTTTTTTTGAAGTTGGAAATTTGTAGTTGGTTAAACTAGAAATGTCTTATTACTAATTCTATATTTTTATTACTTATACTGCAGGCTATTACTTGTATATACTTAATTTTTATTTTAAATCATAATATATGTTTATATATGTATATATATATATTATATCTGTTTACAATATTTAAAAAAACCGCTTTTTCTATGTAGATAGGTTATTTATTATTAAAAAATAATTTAGATAATATTGCATTCTTGCTACAATATATATTCAATAAAATAATTAAAATCCACAAAGTTTGTGATAGTGATTGTTTAGGTAATTAGGTTAGGTTTATGAACGTTTATTTTTGTCCATATTTTCCTCTCCAACAACTAATTGTGTTATCATATCCATTGTTTCATTAGATAAATTCATATTTTCATTACAAATCAAATGCAGCACCTAAAATAACGCATAATGTATTACGTAATTAATAATATTTACGAACAAGACAACTAGTATAATGTTGTTTACTTTCAACAAAATATCTAATTTTATTAAACCATCATGGTCGTTGTCAATTTTAGATAAAACTTGAATTATTTGTTGTATTTTGTGTTCATCAGGTGCATTTTGTAATTTTCGTACGACTGCGATTAGTTCGTCAATCTTGATTGATGTACTAAGAGAAAGATAAATTCAATTAGGTTATGAAAATGACAAATAATATGATTAAAATTAAATATTTACCAATCGATAGTAATCGTTGTGCCGACTAATTCTGTTTTCTCCAATTCTTTGAATACCTGATCTATGTCATTTATTTTGTTATTCAGTACTTTAAATAATTGTTTAGCTGCCTTCGATTCTTTAACTTGTTCCGTATCCATATTTTTTGTTACATTTTGAAGATCATTTATATGCTAAAAGAAATCACAACATTTAATGTAGGTAGTTGATCAAAGGTAGTATATTTCTTTATAAGCTATTATCTACAACTTGACTGTCACGCTTACTTTTTGGTAACAATTAAGTTCAGTCTTCAAATTAGTGATTACGGATTTTTCAACAATAAGTTTATTTTGTTCTGAACACATATTTTCTATAGCACATTCTAATATTTTTAAATCATTTGATGTTAATTTCTATAAATAATTACTATGGTGAATATAATAATTCAAACATAAAACGACATGTCTAGACCTCTATAAACTTACTCCAATTCCAGTTGTATCTGTTAAAACAGGAGCCTTATCAACTATATTGCAGGTATTATTTGAAGCATTTTTGTCGGCATTATCTAGCTGTAATTTCTTTTCTCTCATGCATTCTTCTATTTCTTCTTTTGCCTTACGTTCCTCTTCTCCGATTGCTTTCAATTTCGCCTTGTTATCTATAGCTCCACAACGTTCACACAAATCCGTCTCGGTAGATTCTCCAACACAATATGGCAAAGCACAAATTGCTTTTTTTAATAAATCATTATTTGGAATATTAGGCGTCAGGCTAAATGCTCTAGAGAGAAGAAGTAATAAGGGAGGAACTCTTTCATTGAGTGATAGGTTTAGCCACTCGGTTAGCTGTTGTTTCAAGCGACTTTCATTAAGACCATAAGCGCCCATACCACGAGACTTACAGGCATCTTGAAGTTCGCTCAACGTTAGAGAACAAACGCCTTCTTTTTGAATCATCTAAATAATTAAAATAATATTATTATAAATTCAAGACATTTAAAATACTATGCAGTTCACCTTATCGTCGACTGTTAATGCTCGAAGTTTAAGAGTTAAGAGATATTTCAAAACGCTTGAAGTCCCAATCGGTTGTATTTCGAGGACTCGACAAAGTGCAACTAATTGTGGTCGGGGTAATGAGTCAAGAGTAATTTCGTCTTTAAATAGCTTTGAAAACTTAAGTATTTCATCAGCTGGTATTACAACGCCTTCTTTTCTTACCTAATATGCAGTCGAATGTAAAATGTATAAAAATGAAAAACTTACAAAATCACTTAATTACTTTTGCGAAAAAGTCCGCAAATTCTTTAGCAAATTCACTGGTATGCCCTTTACCACACACGGACATATTGTCTAAAGTCTCTTGAAGAAATGTAGCCATTTTGAGTTTCACTTTAAGAGATTGCTTGAGTTTTGCTTCCTAAAATAATATTTAAAAAGGTAAAATATGATTTTTTTTTTTTTAAATTAGCCAACCTTCTGATCCTTTGTTTCAAATGTAGTCGGTAACATACCCGGAAAAATCTTTATAAAAATAGGCAAAGTAAACTCGAGGAATGGAACGATAATGAACACGGAGAAAGGTACTAATCGGAAAAGATCGGCCATAGTTTGAATTAACTGAAATGACGTATAACAATTAATTCATAAAATCAAAATAATAACATATTTTCTCATCTTTATTTTTATTAAGATACCTACTTAAAACTTAATGGTAAAAAAATGATTTATTAGTTATAAGAGATATCTATAATCAAGTACGATTAGGTATATTATGGTATTTATACATAATCTAATTCTTATTAAACTAAATGAATACATAATAATTTACAAAATTAAATTTTATTTTAAAAATTACGTTTAATCTGTTTTGGTATATCTACCTAATTTTTTTGATCTTTGATGGGTAGAATTTATAAAAAATATACATATATTTAAAACACCGTTAGGTAATACAAGAAGAAAAAAAAACTCGATTTAACATAAGTTAATTATTTTTATTTAATACCTAAGGTACATTTAATAATTATAAAACTTTAAAAATATTTAAATGATAAGTATATTACTACTAACAAAGTGTTATTTAAATTACATTCTATAGTATTCCGTCTATTAAATAAATAAAAAAATATATATATTTGTTTATTTATATTTAAAACCACTGCTGTAGGTATGCAGCTAAATTATAATATATTATATTATACCAATTAATTAATTATTTTTAACTATAGTTATACTAGTTATAGATTATATTATTTTTATATATAATAGACATAATTTTAACTTGTAATATCGTGTATAAAATGAATTGTAATAATCTAAGTTACTGCTAAGTTTATAAAAAATGCATTAATTAACTAACCAATTAATTGCGAGTTATAAAGTTTTTAAAAATTATTTTTAACCAGTTACTTTATATATTTGCTATTCTTATTAGTATAATACATATACCTATTTTGATAATAACCACAAAAAAACATTGTTATTACTATTATATCATTTTCAATTAACTTTTGGAATCATGTTTTCAAAAATAAATTGTTTAAAATTTAAACACGAAACATAATATGCAGACAATACATTTATTTATTTATTTATCTATTATCTATTTATTTTTTTATTATTAAATTTATAAAAAGCTTACTAAGTTATGTTCTCTTCTTGTCAATTCTTCAATGCCTCTCATTTTTTTAATAGCCAATTTAGAGGAAATTTTCGTATTGAGTCCCAGAAGTTTAAAACCATAATAATAATGATTTAGTTCATCAATAATTTTCTGTTTAATTGACTTTTTAGGGTTTTTTGTATCACAATCACCGCTATTCTTATTTTGACAATTAAGTTTGGCGGTGTTTACAGCTTCTTCGATTTTGGAACATGATTTGTCCGATAATAGTAACGATGAATATGATATTTGACGAATTTGTGAATTTAGTTGGTTTGTAGTATAGGATATTGGGAGAAATTGATTCGAAGCAACATTTGAGTAAGAAAATTTGTTAGAAATTGCACACAAATGTGAATTCGAACAAATAATTTTAGATTTGTTACTGTTATACATAAATGATTCTGGAATTTAAAAAAAAAATAGTAATATGGACAATTTATGTATAAAATATAGAATATAGGTAAGTAGATATTAAAATAATTACAGATTTGCTAGTTTGATTTGTATGCACCATTATATAACATACAGTTAGTTAGATAATTACTAAGTAGATATAAATTAATAATATCATAATAATTGTAGTAAAGATAATATTTAATTATGGCTTAATAACTATTTAGGTTAATTTTTAAAATTTTTATTACAGTGGTCAAAAAGGTTATAAGACTTAATAAAATAAATAATTTTCAGTTTGAACTTGAATGTATTTGATCTAATATTTATTATAATTTAAAAATAAGTACAGGTAACTTCCTATAAAAAAATGATCTACAGGAATCTGACGTCATTGAAATGTACACTACTAATTTTTTTTTTTTTTTTACTAAAAATTTAAATTTAATACTCAAAGTTGTTTGTAATAACATTCCACTTGAAACATTTGACAATTGCGAAATATTACGTCGAGTGAGTGGTATCCTCGATCCTTCTAAACGCATTGAAAAACTGAAAACGTCAGATTCCTGTCGGTCACTTGATGGATATTTAATACTTACCTATACAATCATATTATATTTGAAGATAAAAACTCATACTACCTACTACTTAGTAACTTAACTACTGGTATTTAAATAAATGTAAGTAAAATAATATACTTCAACATTTAAGCTGGTATTTTAAATCAATAACCTATTCTGGATATTATACATGATATTGTATAAAAAATGTACTATATTTGAATATTTAATTGTAATTAAATCTATATTTAATATTTAAAAAACAAAAAATTTAAATAGTAGCTGTAAGCACAAAATTACAACTCTAATAACTTAAAATGTTTAAAACCTAGTCCGTTTTCTTGAATATTTTCAAAAACTTTTTAAAAACGAATAAAGGTACCCATTTATAGTATAAAAAAAATTGGTTAGCACAATTGATTAATTGTTTTTATATTTATAATAATCAAAAGTAATTTGTAACTTAAAAGCGTGACATAATTATATATATAATATATTATACATTGTAAAATTAACTGTACAAAATACTTTTTAAAGAATTAATTGATTTTCTGGATAATTTATTTTTCCGGGATAAATACATTCCTACCAAACTAAAATAATTAGCAAATGGACACTATATATATATACTTGTGTGTGTGATTGCACTGATCGAAGTATTCGAAAACCATTCGCAATTACCAATTTCTTCAAATTATAAATATCGTTGGAAACTTTACTAGTAGTAAAGATTTACTTAAATCCGTTACTTACTTTTGTCAGTTCGTAGAACGAATTTGACAACTCTTGTTAAATTCATTGTGAAAATACTTTTATAAATAACTTTAAACAACTATTTTAGAATAATTTATACTTTTGATCCAATGAATATAGGATGTAAGTATTACACACAGTATAACATATCAGAATTATTTCTCAGTAATGAAACAAAATTACAAATAAATTAAACGAACTCGTAAATAAATGTGAGAAACAATGACTTATTGTTCCCCTGACGACAATATTGTTTGTTACTAAACCAGCTAATTAATTGAATACCGTAGGAGTGTAAAAAGAAAATAGTGATTGGTTAAATTAAACAAAAATAGTAATATTAATTATTTAAATGCTTAAAGTTTCAACATAAACGTCCTATTTTGTTTTAACTTTAAAAAACGGAGGTAGATAATTTATATTTTTTTATATTTTTAATTCGATTAGACCAGTTCGAGTAAATTGAGTACCGTCCTTAATTCGACTAGTCAGCAGATGGAATGCATATTAACGTCAATACGTGATTTTATGCCGATGACTTGAAATAATTATTTCGTTTTATTAAAACCTCTAATGATATAACTATAAGATCAATAAAATATCAAGTATTGGTCACATATTTTCGTTTCGTTCTATACGTTTCTTATATATTTTATTCATACGTAACAGTGATTGATACTTTGAATCAGTTATTATCGTTAAAAAAGTGAAAAATAGAAGTTACTAAAATTACTATATAATAGATATTTTAATAATTCTTATATTTGAAGAAGAATCATACCACACCAAATGTATAGGGTCGTAAATCTATGATCATTGCCATTTGGAAGTCGTATTTTACGAGATATTAATACATCGCAGTTTCACACGAAGGGACAATAGACGATATAAAAGCTGTTACATGAAAGTTGAACCGATACAACATGAGATGCGCAACTTACCAAAATGTCATTAATATAAATTGAAGTTGAATACAATGTATTTATAGACCTTTGTTCTCATCTGATTTAATACCAATTTAGTTAAATGCGATATTATTCAAGTGTATTATACACATTTATTTCGGGGAAAGGGATTCTTGATTCTTCTGACCACTTTGCAAATAACTGTCCATCCGTCCTATTCGACTGCGTCTACACTCTTTAATACCTACAGTATTTCCGGTGTATGCTTACAAGTAGTGTTCCGCTCGATGGTTCTAATTACTCATCGTTGAACCTATTTTGCTACCTCTTTTTTTAAATATCTCTTGCGACACATTTTTAAAATATTTATAGATTTTATAAGTAGATATATATATATACTTATAAATAAAAAATAAAACAGTTATTCATTGTGTAAATATGAATTCTAATTATATTTAAACAAATAACTTGCCTTAAAGGCTAACATCATAAAAAAGATTTGCCATATGGGCTAAACGGGATAAATCAAAAAAGCTTGCCTACAAGGCTTGGAACATGTAACAGAAATAAACTCAACGCACGCAGCAGTACAAACGTAGAACAGAGCGTTTAATCCGCTTCCACGTAGATGCGAAACGCTTTCTACGGGGAAGCGGATTGACACTTACGTTTGTAACCACTGCGTGCGGATCAGGACCAACTGACAGATCACCAACATTTTCCCCCGACTTTTCTATTAACAATGAACCGTCCACGACATCGCTTAATAAGTTAATTTGGAAAATTTTGTCGATCACATTTATGGATGAAGTGTTTGCATCCAATCCACTGTCATCGTCTTCCACGCCTGTAATCATTCTGTGAATTGCGTCTACGGTGGATTCCAAATCGTTAGGTATGTCGCCATCCTGTATTATGCCAAAACCGTTTTGTAGTAAATCGTATTTGGTAGAACAAACTGCTGTAAACAAAGACATTCTGAGTTTAATATTGATATGCGAGTATGAGATGAAAAAACAGTAATGATGGTCGTTAACAAAAAATAGTTATTATGTTATCCGTCTTCTAGAACTGTCGAAATGCAAGTGAATCTCGTCGCCGAGAATTTCGAACATTTCCCAGACGACGGTTATTGCGATGTTTTTATTACTAGCCAGCGAGTACCAACGTTTATCAATCTAATCGGCCAGTATAGGTATAAAATTTTAAAACGACGCTTTTGATTTATACTGTACTTTTAGGTGTTTTATTTTTAGATTCTGAACTGAGTGATGAATGTACTGATTTTACAATGATGTGTGTTTTTTTCTTATTTTTTTTTATTTTTGTGTTTGTCATCACGTTTTGGAGTAGTAATAATGCTTCGATTTTCGACTTCAGCCTTCCTTTGAAAAGAAAAATTCATCTAGTTGCTACTTTGGGGAGTGGGGGGGGGGGGGTCAAAAGGTAGTTTTCAAAAGCATCGGGAAAAACTTTGAAAAAATAACGGAAAACGGCAATTTTTACGCATAACCATTTTTTAAGTCAGTGATTTTAATATATTATACGCGTTCGTGCGTCGGATATTCCCACTGATTATAGAATGATACATATAATCTATTATATAAAAATAAGTCCGGTTTTCCTCCCTGACGCTATAACTCCAGAACGCACGAACCGATTTCCACGGTTTTGCATTCGTTGGAAAGGTCTTGGGCTCCGTGAGGTTTATAGCAAAGAAAATTCTGGAAAATTCAGGAAAAATTCAACAGAAAAGTGGGGAAATCGTTTTTCACATACAGCGCCATCTATTATACATAGCATGTACTTCAAACCAATAGCAACGGTGCGTGATAAAGTGTGTGACAGATATCATTATTCTCTGTTCAGTTAATTTCATTTATTGTAAATTATATGGATCGTGCATTTGAAGTTAAATTCAACACTATGTCCATAGTCCAAAATGCCTAGAGAACGACGTGTGAACATCGGCCGCCGCACAAGACATGCAAGCCAGCAACAAGTCTATTCAAGGAACTTAAGAGAAGAAAGACAAAATATAATAAGAGAAAATGACCGATTGAGACATCGCGTGAGCACACGAAGATCATTGGCATCATACAATCGCTTGGCATTCCAATATGATCCCACTGCGAACTACAGTGATGATGAAAATTTGGATATTGGACGAATGACGACTATATGCCGATATTGCAATGCGGTAAAGTTCAAAAGAGAAACGGTTGGATTGTGCTGCGCAAGTGGAAAAGTCAAACTGGATCCATTACTTACACCACCACAGCCACTGAAAACATTGTTTGATGGAAGTGATCCCGATTCCAGCCATTTTCTTCAACACATCCTTGAATACAATAACTGCTTTCGCATGACTTCCTTTGGAGCTAATATCATTCGAGAAGGCGGCTTCATGCCGACTTGCAAGGTAAAAGATACAACACACATAACCAACACATAATTGCAACACATAACAACTTCATATACACCACACACTACACCATCACACGATTTACAATGTATTCATGAACAAATTTTAATGATTATTTGCAATTACAGATACAAGGTCAAATATATCATTTGCATGGTTCAATGGTGCCAACACCAGATGAACCGCATCAATTTCTGCAAATATATTTCATTTCGTCGATGGTGGATCAGCTGAACGTGCGGTGCAATATACAGGGAGCACAACAGTTAAAGAGACGAATTATTGAACAGTTGCAAGCATTTTTTCACGCTAATAATGCTGTGGTTAATATGTTCAAAACAGCATTGGAACGAATGCCATCGGATACGCACAAATTTGTCATAAGAGCGGATTGTACTCCGACAGGTGAACATGTGCGAAGATTCAATGCACCCACCGTTAATGATGTTGCTGCAATTATTGTTGGCGATCCAACTAAATCACGAGACATTGTCGTTCAGCGAAGAAGCAATATCATGCATCGTGTAAACGAGACACATCGTTTGTACGATGCGTTACAATATCCAATCATTTATTGGCAAGGGCAAGACGGATACGACATCACGTTGAAGATGGTCGATCCAATTACAGGTACAATATTCACACACTAATTATTTCCATTATTACTTTTATTGGTTTCCATTAACAATTCATTTAATTTTGCATTTTCAGGAGTATCAACGAATAATAAAAATCTAAGCGCAATGAATTACTATGCGTATCGTATGATGATTCGTACACATGAGGAGAATGTCATTCTGAAGTGCGGTCGGCTATTCCAGCAATTCGCTGTTGACATGTATGTCAAAGTCGAGACCGAACGTTTAGCGTTCATCAGATTCAATCAGCCAAAGCTACGATCTGAGGACTATATACACTTGCGTGATGCTATTCATTCAGATGGTGATGTTCAGAATATTGGACGACTGACGATTCTCCCATCAACTTATATCGGAAGCCCACGCCACATGCACGAATACGCTCAAGACGCTATGACGTACGTGCGAAATTATGGAACTCCGGATTTATTTATTACGGTCACATGCAATCCGAAGTGGACGGAAATTGAACGCGAGTTGGAACCGGGTCAAAAACCGCAAGATCGCCATGACATAATCGCCAGAGTATTTCAGCAAAAACTCAAGGTTATGATGGATGTGCTTACTAAGTATCGAGTTTTTGGTGACACACGTTGTTATATGTACTCGGTGGAATGGCAGAAGCGTGGACTACCGCATGCTCATATCCTAATTTGGTTGCTGAACAAATTACATTCAAATGAAGTGGATGACATCATATCAGCTGAAATTCCTGATCCAGTCACTGATCCCCGTCTACACGACATTGTGACGACACAGATGGTGCATGGACCGTGCGGTGCATTAAATCCATTATCGCCTTGCATGGCTGATGGAAAGTGCACAAAACGATATCCGCGACCGTTAGTTGCTGAAACAGTCACAGGGAACGATGGATATCCAGTTTATCGTCGGCGTTCAAAAGAAGATAACGGTCGAACTATCAAAGTTAAAGTTCAAAATCAAGAGATTGAGATCGGAAATGAATTCATTGTACCATATTGCCCGCTGCTATCACGAATTTTCGAAACACATGCAAACGTTGAGAGTTGTCATTCGGCCAAATCAATCAAATATTTGTGCAAGTACGTCACAAAAGGCAGCGACATGGCTGTGTTTGGTATTGCGTCGGAAAATGTGAATGACGAAATCAGCAACTTCCAAATGGGCAGATACGTCAGTACTAATGAAGCACTGTGGCGATTATTGTCATTTCAAATTCATGAAAGATATCCCACAGTTGTACATTTAGCAGTGCATTTGGAAAATGGCCAAAGAGTTTACTTCACTGAGGCTAATGCGGCACAACGAGCTGAGAGACCACCATCGACAACATTGACTAGCTTCTTTGCAATGTGTGAAGCAGATCCATTCGCAGCGACGCTGATGTACGTTGAAATGCCCAAGTATTACACTTGGAATCAATCAACAAAGAAATTCCAACGTCGCAAACAAGGAACCCCAGTTCCAGACTGGCCACAGGTGTTTTCAACTGATGCACTAGGTCGTATGTACACTGTTCATCCTAGAAACGATGAATGTTTTTATTTGCGACTGCTGTTAGTAAATGTACGTGGACCGAAATCATTTGCGCATTTGAAAACTGTGAATGGCCACCAATGCCAAACATATCGAGAAGCATGTCAACTATTGGGTTTGCTGGAGAACGATTCTCATTGGGATTTAACACTTGCAGATTCAGTTGTTTCATCAAATGCGTACCAAATACGAACGCTGTTCGCAATTATCATCACCACATGTTTTCCTTCACAACCAATTCAGTTATGGAACAAATACAAAGACGCCATATGTGAAGATATCTTGCATCGCTTGCGTATTCAAACGAATAATCCTGACATCCAAATAACCGATGAAATCTACAATGAAGGATTGATTCTGATTGAGGATCAATGCTTGACTATTGCAAACAAGCTACTGATTGAAGTAGGAATGATTGCGCCAAATCGATCGATGCACGATGCATTCAACCAAGAATTAAATCGAGAGAAATAATGTTCCGTTGCTGAATGAACAGCAAAAACAAGTATACAAAACATTAATGCAAGCGGTGGACAATAATACTGGTGGTCTATTCTTCCTGGATGCACCTGGAGGAACAGGGAAAACATTTGTCATTTCATTGATTTTGGCCACTATTCGATCAAGATGTGACATAGCTTTGGCGTTAGCATCATCTGGAATTGCGGCGACTCTTCTAGATGGCGGTCGTACTGCACATTCTGCGCTTAAGTTGCCACTCAATTTAAACACAATTGATACTCCAACGTGCAATATTTCCCGATCCAGTGCAATTGGAAAATTGTTAATGCAATGCAAGCTCATTGTTTGGGATGAGTGCACAATGGCACATAAGAAATCACTTGAAGCACTTAACTTCACACTGAAGGATCTTCGGAGAAATAACAACATCTTTGGCGGCTTGATGATATTGTTGGCAGGCGATTTCAGGCAGACGTTGCCAGTAGTTCCCCGTGGAACGCCTGCAGATGAATTGAATGCTTGCCTAAAGGCATCACCTTTATGGAATAACGTAAAAACATTATCGCTAACCACTAATATGAGAGTTCAACTTCAAAATGATCAAAGTGCTGCACAATTTTCCAAACAATTGTTAGATCTTGGAAATGGAAAAGTCCCAGTTGATGCGACATCTGGATTAATTACTCTTACCAACGACTTTTGCCGATTTGTAGACACTCAATTAGTTCTTATTGAAAATGTTTTCCCAAACATTAGTGAGAATTATAAGAATTATGCTTGGTTAAGTCAACGAGCAATTCTTGCAGCAAAGAATAATGATGTCCACGCACTGAATTTCACCATTCAATCAAAAATTGCTGGCGATTTGGTGACATACAAATCCGTTGATTCAATAACAAATCCCGATGATGTAGTAAATTATCCAAAGGGGTTTTTGAACTCTCTGGAGATACCAGGATTTCCACCACATAACTTGCAACTGAAAGTTGGTACAGTTATTTTGATACTGCGTAATTTGAATCCACCGCGACTTTGCAACGGTACTCGACTTTCGGTAAAGAGACTTATGCCGAATTTAATTGAGGCAACCATTATTAACGGAAAGTACGCAGGTGAAAATGTATGTATTCCTCGAATACCAATGATTCCGACTGATCTTCCGTTTGACTTCAAACGATTGCAATTCCCAGTTCGCCTTGCGTTCGCAATGACAATTAATAAGTCGCAAGGCCAATCGCTTAGTGTTTGCGGGATAAATTTGGAAAATCATTGTTTTTCACATGGACAGTTATACGTTGCGTGTTCACGAGTTGGGAAACCATCCGCTTTGTTTGTGTTAACGTCAGACCAAAAAACAAAAAATGTGGTTTACCAAAGAGCACTACAATGAAACAATTAAATAACACTTCATTTTAGTAGGTAATTGAAATGAATTTATTACTGTTGTGAAATGAAATAAATATTTTCCTTTTCAAATATATAACAAAAAAAATTTTTTTTCTTTATCTTTTAATCACCAAACGAAATGTTACATAAAACGAATCTGGTGGCGAAACGGAGTTCGCCGGGTCTGCTAGTATATTATATATATTATTATATCGTTCGAGGGCTGTTCCGATCGATTGATTGGCAACGAAAATATAACATCAAGACAACACGTATGTTTTGACGTCGTTGTTGTTTGTTTATTTAGCAAAGTATTTTAATTTTGAAAAATTACCTATGGTTTTTAATTTCTTATATACATGGTGTAGATGATTTTGTGATTATTCTTTTACTTTATATTTTTATTTAATAACTCATATAATATAATAATTAACGTTTACAGACATCTATCAATTCACCGTATTACAATATTATTCTTAATTCAACCTTCAACCATCCACATATCGTTCGTGTTTCACTTTAGGACACTAAACTTTTTACAGTACTAATTTTTTGTATTCTATTATATAGGTAATAATATAATATATCGTAGTTGGAGTGTTCCACTACAAAGCAAGTCTGTAGACCAAGAACGCTCATTCTTTTGTCTATGTGTGTAATTTAGGAGTGTCTACGACGTACAAAAGTTTGCCTACATCACGGTACCACGATATTCAATCAACGCACCTTTACTTGAAGCTATATTAACATATAATCATCAGTTATCTTATACAATTGCTATTTATCCATTTACAATCAACGACGCATAAAACATTAAAATATTCATATGACAACGTATAGCCGAATTTTTATTTTATTAATTAACAATAACACAGAACACGATTAATTTTGTATTCAATTTTGTAGATTTGTGCGTTATAGAAATTCACTGCCAGCGTCAAGTCGATTTTATGAATTAATCATTAGGAACGTTGAAGACGTTCGGCGGTATACGGTACCAGATTCCGTTCGGTTGATCGTATACTGGCCAAGAACTCGGCCCTTTGACATTACCCAATTATTCGACGGGCTTTCGACGAACAGTATCCGTGAACGATGTGCATAGTACATGAATCATCCTCGAAAACTTCGAGGAGTCTTTAACAGTCATATTTGTAGAATCTACGTAACGACCAGAATCCCCAAACAATACGGTACTAAGCTTACAAACATGAAAGGATAAGCCTCTGCACGACGACCCGACTGTGTGAAAAATTAAAAATTCATTATAAGATTTCACTATTTTTAATATATCTAGTCTTATTATTTTATAAAACGTAACAATGTCATCTTAGACGTTTGCAGTGGCTATTCTCTTTATACCCATGTATAATGTGTGGATACGGCGAGATTGTTGGATTTCTATGTTTCTAATAAGTACAAAATATTATGGAAGTATAAAAATAGTTGAAATATTAATCCCGTTTTATTTATTAAAACTATATAAGCTGATTTTAATTTTCACAGGTCTTTGTCAAAGATGTAGAAATTCATACGGTATACCCTAGTGGCTTATAGATTATTCGTAAAAATAAAATATCTTTTACAAAAATATCGTTTAAATAATGTTTATTAACAGCTTTATTATTATTTTGGTTAACATGACAACCGTAGTCCGTGAGGATGGCTGGATGATCCCAAGTGTAATTATGTGCGCCTAATCCATCATATCTTTTTGAAATTTAAAATATATAATAAAATAATTATAATAATATTGTTAGCCATTAATGATAAGAATAAGTCACAGATATTGAATAGGACAAAATATAACGACAAGATATTACACTCACATGTACTGTGTACATTATAGTATACAGTATTATGTACTATGTACTATATTATAGTATTATAGTACAATTTTAATTATATATTCTCTATATCACTAAATAAAAGTTCCAAAATCTACAATTTACATTTAGTTTAATTAAAAATATTATTAAATAGATACTCTAATTATTTCAATAATAAATTCGTCGGTAATTTATAATAATTAATCGTTTAAGAATATCAGGCCAGCAAAAGTAAAAACTATTAATATTACACACGAATACACGATCCGCTAATAATAACCTAGTTGAACACTTAAATATTAAAAATGAAAAATAGATGTAACGATTTCTAAAGAGACGAGTCCAGCTATTTATTTATTTCAATATAATATAATTTAATATATATTTAAATATACCTTCCAAACATAGGCTTACGACTATCGAACAAGCTGTGGGTCAATTCCATTTGCGTAAGGTCACAATGATTCACTTATAACCCGTCCGTCATTTGCCATTCAACATTACCATTTCACAGCCTCACAGGTAAGTGTATGTTATCGCATCAATGATTGTTGTATAAAAAAAAAAAAATCACTTGGCAGTTGTCACTAATTGCAATATCGTGTATAAGACTGTATCATAATATGAACTAGTGTTGGTATCATATTATTACATTAAAACAATTAATTACTATAAACGTATTGTTATTAATATTTACGTTGCAAATAGTCCAATGATTGTGAATGATAAATGAGCTTATAATGATTGTATAAAAATAAAATGATACATGTTTACAGCTTTAAAAATTAATTTAAAACTATTAATATTTAACCTATGCGAAGCGTCGGAACTATACTTGTAATCAGTCTTGGAATATCTATTTTCATTTTTTAAAAAAACCATCTTTGGTAGATACTATATACTATGTAGTACATTATCAACTATACGCTGTTATATAATTCTATAGTATAATTTAAATAATTATATTTATTATCACAATGACATGATATAAATTTATAGGCATTTACACATACAAGTATACTTTATGTGTATTTATTGAATGCAGTAAGCTAATCGTTCAAAAAAAGTATATTCGATTAGTTCGTCATTCATAATCATGAACTAAATTACGTCATTAAACATTTTTTTTATTTCTAGTAAAATGCATGAAAAATCTTGTAAGAATGTTTAAACTTTAGGTGTTATAATCAAACATAAATCAAATGCGTTTCTAAATACAAAATAATTTTCAAATTATCTCTTTTAAATTGTATCTTCGTTTTTTTAATAAATTTGGTTAATACTTGAACTTTAAACAATAAATTTAAAAAAAAATTGCAACTATGTCTTTTCAATTTTTTGTATCTATAGCAGGAATAAATCGTGAGAAAAATCGTAATAAGTTGTCAAGTTTCTTCGCTAAAAAAAAAAATCTAATCATATTTTATATATATACATAAGGATCATAAATAAACTTAAAACTAAATGAAAAATTTCAATTGTCCATAAATATTGCAAATAACACAAAATATTTTGAAATTTATATTTATATATTTAAAAAATGCTAATGTAAATGTTTTAAGAAAACTTAGTATCTAAAAACATAATATCTATTTATTTTAGAATTAGCACAAGTACGAAATAGATTTTGTCAAAAACTAGTTTTGCATAAACAATTTAATTCTTAATTAATTTTTTTTTCTTTTACCAATTAATTTGAAAAATATCTGAACTTGATTATTTTAACGTGCAGTGTAGGAGTTAATAACCTTTTCCTTCCCGAGAAATAACTATTACCAATTTTCTTTGTAGAACTAATACATTTATCACTCCAATAGCATAGCGTACAATATAATATTATCTTTCATGGTTGGTGATAAGATAATGTACTATTCACACAAATGTACTATCAGATAGTTAAACTATCAGGTTAGGTTAAAGAACTACACTTTTGATGACGATTATTATACGTAAAAAGTAACCATTTTGTATACATCATAGCAAATTATTTTATTCTTAGATTAATATTTTAAAAACAGATTTAAATTTTTCAATAACTTTACTTTATTACGACTTTTTCTTTTTTTTTTATTTCTCTAGGTTAGGTAAGATCACAATAAGCATTAATTAAAATTACAAAATCATTAATATTTTTGGCCTAAATTTGAGTTTTAAAATTAGGTGGGAAAGTGAAAGCATAAATTACATTTTACATGCTGTTAAGTTTAAAAATATATTTCATTCGTATGTGCAATATTTCTTAAAGACTTGAAAGTAATAAAATTATTATTATAAATGGTAGGAATTTTTTATGAGTATATCACTCTTCTGTATATTAGTTGTCAAGTGTAATGGAAGTATTAAATTTAAATTCGATGATATATCATTGCATATGAAAAACGATTCTAAATTTAGACCTTCTATTCGCCTATATCACTTAGTTAATATGTTTTTTTTTATGTTTATATTAAAGTAATCTATTTAACTATTAGAATAATATAAGGTAAATTTAATTTTTACCAAAAATATTGAATTTATAATATTATTGATATTTTCTTTTGAGTAAATAATAAGTTGGTATAAAAAGGTATTAATATCTTAATATTAATCTACATATTTCGAAAATATCATAACGTAATTCAAAATTGATATTTTTGGAAAAGTGTCTCACAGTAATTTTTTCTCCATCAAAATCTTTAAAAATGTTTCATAAGAATCTTCATAATTTGTTATTGAAAGAAATAAAAAAAAAGTTAAACGTGACTTCGTACAAAAATCTATAAAAGTGTTTGAGTTAAAAATGTTTAGGACATTGTATTTTCTCTCATAAAATAACTTTTTTTCCTCAAACGATTTTTATTTGACGTTATAATTTAATAATGAATCGCCAAAGATTAATACAATTTTCATTAAATGTTTATATTTTCATTTTTTATAAATAGTAGAATTTTCAAAATATTTTGACTCTTTTTGAACTATTTATACATAGGCATGTCAAATTTTCTATATATTTTTTTCCAAAAATAACGTTGATAAATTATTCACTGTCAAAATTCTTAATAGGTATAAAATGTTATACAAGATCTCATATATGTTGCTCTTATATCTGTATAAAGTATAAAATATTTATATTATATATTTTAATATTTGTATGCATTAGAACAGTGTCGTTTGTCTAATGCAATTGCTTAGCCTTTGACAGTTATGTTGAGCTTATAAATTAAAATTTGTGTGGATGAATGTATAGTTAATTAAAATAATATTTTTTACATTAAATTGTTGATGGCCTATTTCCTATAATAAAAATTCTAAATTACCATACATTTTTGATTATTTATTATGTTGTAGAGGGTATAGTGGGTAGGTCATTATTTCAATACTTTGCTTAGGGTTTGAAATATGCTCACCGCGCCACCGTATTTGAAGTTAAAATGTTTATAAAATTTGTCGAAATAACAAAAAATACAACTACAAGTAATTTGCCGAATACAATTGATAAAATCTTCAATTTTTATATCCTATGCTTGAATATAGTTAATAAAAATTTCCTCATAAGTAATTCATACTAAAACCAAAAAAATGAAAAAAAATGTCTAAGCACAATTTTTTTTATACAGTTCTAAAACAATATTCACTGGAACATAGAAATTATAGGTATGTAACATATTATTATATTGTTATTTTTTGTACATACAATAACGTTTAAAAATACAATGTTTTTGCTTTACCCGATAATAATAATAATATCAAAAACATAACTTGAAATATATTTAGTGAAAAGTTTCAATTCTTTCTTGAATTCCAGCGTTGCGTAATATCGACAAAAACAAAATATTTGAACAAGGACGCGCTGTTAGTTATGTTTATACTATAATATAATGTAACAATATGCGATTAAAATGTGTCATTTCTGTGTTTTCAGTCCCACGTCGCGGGTTAATGGTTAATGCAATATTCATACATAAATTGCCTGTTAAAGTGATAATAATATAATATCATTATAAGATCATTATTATAATATATATACATATATATATTTATAGGCATGGTGCTTGCATTTACACTTTACGAAAATATGTTATTTTCATACCCTCGGAATTCTAAGCGCTGTCGAGATGTATATATTATTCTAATATCATTCAGCGCGCGTTGCCCAGCACGAGAAAACCACTTGTAAAACAAACATTCTTCGTGATCACGGTTCCACCTTAAAACGCTTAGCCAATATTATGCCGTAGTGTCCTGTTCCTCAAAATCGTCGTCCGTTATTAGTCCAGAAATAATAACGATATAGCAATAACAATAATTATACGAATATTAACATATTATGTACATTATAATATACACCAATAAAATAAAAAATAACATCTCGTTAGTATTTCGAACGCGAACATTTTGAAAGGGATTACGCAATTATCTATATAATATATTTTGTTATCATCTCGTTATGGATGCGGTACATTATCGTCTCTAACACGGAAACATGACATTAAAAATGTTATTTTATCCCACCTGGTTATACGTTTTAAACTATTTTTAGATATGCTGTAATAATATAAAACACGATTATTCACACACCGAATTTTCCATTAATAATGCATTTACTCTAATTCTTGTTATTGAAATTGGTAAATATATAAGTATCCTCAAGATGTTATACCTATCTCAGGACTATGTTTTCAAATATTAATAGTTATTAAATTAATACTATAGCATTTTATATTATGCAATTTTAGGAGTGTCTTATAGAGTAACTATTTAATCTTTTTATTTTTTTTTGAAAATCGCCTTTTTCATTGTAAATGTATAACAAGACATATTGTTATGAATTAAAACCGAAATTCTCTAACCAGTACTTATAGAATTTGAGTTAAATAACTTTGTATATTAATGATCATAGGCCTGTGGTAATAACTAATAGGTTAAGAAGACATCAAGACATGAGGACTTGAAAATGATAGACATTAATATTTTAAAGTATCGCCATTTTTATATTTTATATATTATATTGTGTAAATATAATTAGTACTAGACTAATGTAAAATTAATGAAAAAATCACAAAATATTAAATTAATCAATAATCAGCTATTTGTCGATTTATCGACATGATTTATTGACACATTATTTGCCCATTAAATTTAAGTGATCATTTAAATAATTTTTTTTATAACATGCCAAAATGTTTCATCTATTTTATATTTTATGGAAAACTACTAGAAACTCGTTAGAATTTCGTAAAACATCATAGTACATGTTTGAAAATATAGACAAAAAGTATACTTTAGATGATGTGAATAGGGTCGTTGGATAAGAGGTTTAGATTGTTTGAAGTTGGATTAAATATTTTGAAAATTACATTTCGTAGACAAAAAGAGTTTACAAAATGCATTGCAAAAAGTCCCAATTTTTTTATTGCAATAAAATAACCAAAGAAATTAGAGGAATATCGTAATTTTTCGTTAAAATATCCATTTTTGTCAAAATTTAAACTAAAATAACTAGAAAAAAAGTGTATATGTGTGTATTACTAATATTTTTTAATTGCTATAAATACAATTTATGAAAAATTATAATGCATTAAATTTTCAATTATTAACTATTAAAATTTAAAATTTAATAAATTACTAACCATTTTAACTTTAAATAAATAACACATTTATGGTAATAATCATATCTGGGATCCAATCTACTCGAGAACTATATGATAGTAAGCACTAAATATTTGTGATAAATAAATATAAAAATATATAATGTATTACTGCAAACCGAAATATGAATATTTTTTAATTAATCTTAAATTATTTTATTTTCCAGGAGTCTGGAAGGGGGGATACCGCCATACCGGAATAATTCAGATATACCATTTATCGAAAAAATGACCTCTCCTCCTGATGAGATATTGGATGAATCACTGAATATTATACGATATATATATATATGATATGTATATGTGATTTCCGAGAAGAAAGTCGTACAATTTTCCAATACAAAAAAGAAAACACCTAACTAAACCTACAAACCAATGTCATCGTATCTCTATGGTCGTGCGTGGAAAATACCAGACATTTTTCTTTTTCTCTCGTCGAACGATAAAAATATGTCGACGACAGTTACAAAAATACAAGCGACTACGTCGCATTGTCGTCTGCAGTCGTATAATACCAGCTGTACGGTTGGCGGGACTTATTATTATTATTATTATATGGTAATTGGAGACGAAAAACAGGATAATTATTTAGAGGCGCATCATGCGATGTCTAATAATAATAATACGACGTGTGATAATATTGACCGCGTGCTGTGTCCGTCCGGTGAATCATTACCTCATATATACCTATAACGGCTATAACCTGCATTTACCTGCACCGTAAGACACGTCGTATGTGCACGTTATTTTTGAATACCTATCATATGAGCCATTTTGTGTGTGTGTGTGTGTGTGTGTGTGTGTGTGTGTGTGTGTGCGTGTGTGTGAAGGTGGTGTATTATTTTTTTCCTAGAAATTCCGCCAGATCATATTTTCACGATAAACGAGCGCGCTGAGCTGCTGCAATCTGTGAGTTCTGAAATGTGCGGGTTTTCGTGTTTCCGACGTGAATATTTTTATAATTTTCAAAACTACGCGCGATAAAACTTAACGATCTTAGTATACACTATTATAATATTATTGGTACGCGGCAGTATAGATTATTTTTGTCTTTTATTATATTCTTTCGAAATCAGCGGATTCTATATACTTATATGTCGTACACGTATATTGGTATTAATATTATTACGCTGCACGTCGGCCGTAATACCCAATATTATTACACTGTAGTTGTATACTATACGTGTATAGAGATACCTCCAAACAGATAATACACGAGCTAACGACGGCGCTGTGATACTAAAAGGAATCATTTCGAATGGCACATCAAAATATTTACAAATTATTCGAATACCTACGCGTTAACCGTCGACCTTGGTTCCCTAACTGAAATTCATCGTAAAAAAAGTATAGTTACACAACAAACATACGTATCTAATACAATACAGTAATTATTTCTATTGATATATTTCTTATCTCGTTGTTGCTCGAAGTAATCTCCGCAATTATTAAAGTCATTGTCAATGTATTTGTGTTATATAACATAGTAAACGGGGTCATGTTCCGGGAACGCGGATTACAATATTTATCGCTTCCGAGTTCAGAAAAACGACACAATCGAATAATCTGGCTACTAACTAAGTCCATTCTCGCGAAACTGATATTCCGCCGAAGTCAGACGAAACCAGATAAATGATAATACAATATTTTTTGTGCACGTCGTTATGTGTATGATGGTTATATAATATTATGCTCAGTAATAATGAAACATTCTTGAAACAATAAGATTAATGTCATGAAATCGATTAACTGTAAATAATAATAATAATAATTTGTTAAAATATTATATACTTGTAATGTTTTAGCCCACAAGGCATAAGGCCCGGGAAAAATTGTGACGAGTGAAAATATTAAGGCGATGCCAATTTTAGATTAAAAATAATGTATTATCAATAAAATATTAAAACTGACAACACGAAATGGGATCTGTTTAACGTACATTTGATATGTTTCTTGTGGGTCAGAAAACAAACGGTGCGCCGACATCCTCTTAAGTAGTGTCCATAGTAAGTAGTTAGTATTTTCAATAAAGTATAGTTATTTAAAATTTTAAATATTTTACGGTTTTAGAACAGTAAAAATGTATTCAATGCTTTAGAATCAATTTATATATTTTTTCTAGGCCTAGTCACTTTGAAAAAAAAAATTTATGAATGTGATAACTGATAACATTATTAATAAATAATAATCGTGCGTTTCTAGTATTAGTGACACTCTTTAGACATTTAGTTATAAAAATTACAAAGCAGTATAGGTCATTAAAAGTTTCAAAACAATTGTTGATAATTTAGAAGAGGTAGAGAAAAATAGTGATGAAATATTAGTCGAGATATTGGTAAATATTAAAAATATATTAAATTATTAAAGTTATGGTAATAAATTATGAAATAATATGTTATATATTATTTTTATACGAATAGTGGCCATAATATCGAAAAAAGAGTTTGTTGTATATTTACATTTTTATTATGAATTATGTATTAGTTAATATTAAAATTTAGAATTATAATAAATCACAAATGAAAAATGAAACTTTATAAAAAACTGATAATAATGTTATTTAAATAAAAACATTTGAGACCTACGCGTTAACCATTAACCTTAATCTCCTAACTGAAATTTATCATAAATGTAGTATTATAGTTACATAATAAATTAATAAACATAGCCATATTATATACAACATTAAAAATTCAGAAAGTTTTTAATAGAAAATAGCATAGATTTGAAAATGCCTGCTAAATAGTATGTTTCTATTTACTGCGTACTACTAATTTTACTAAAGTCTAAAAGTTCATCAAGTTCAGAATTAGCCAAGTGAGTTGAAAGCTTTCAAAACTCGACTTTGAAAAAAAGAAATCAATAAAGAGCACCCAATTAATACTATAATAATAATTTACATAATATGTGGCATACTTTTTTATACATTCTACGTGTAAATAATACTTTTTTGACATAAACGTAGTTTTATTTTAAACTAAGTGTATTATAAATAAAAATAAATTTTAGTGTGTACCAAGAGTAACAAAAAAATATGTTTGATAAATTCTCAAAATTCTATAAATGTTATCGATTTTGAAGTCAAAATCCGATCCTAACTTTTAAAATCAGTTATAGTTATACCTTATAAACTAAGCTTGTTATGTATAACAGGAATTCTATCCAAATATGTATGTACTATTAAAGACCACACAACCAATATTTTTATTGTATAAGAAGAATAAAAACATACATCTGGTCGACTATGATTCGAAATAGATTTATCTATCTGGCTATAATAATAAATAAGTATAGACAGATAATTAGGTATGTAATAATGTATTCGATAATGAATAATGATATTTTAAAAACATTAAATATATGTTATAATTATTTTATTATAATATTATGATTAATGACGGGTGTGGGATTTTGGCTCTAAAATATTTATTTTATACTTTGATTTTAAAGGTATACCCCTGTGACTACTAAAATCTAATTACGTTCATAAACACGATGCAGTAATATTAATTTAATTTGTTCGTCTTTCCATAAGCAATAATCAAAATTATGTATAATTATGGGTTACCTGTAGTGATTTAAATTTTAAATTAGAATCTCTACAATTTAATAACAAAGATGCAATATTTAATATGAATTGATAAGTTTAACACAGAAGCAATAGTGTTATTTGAAAGTAGTGTCGTAAATCGTAATGATATGCATATTAAAATCGTAAATATATTAATCATTAATAAATCGTCGAGTTTAAAATAATAGTCTAAATAGAAATTGGCATATAATTTGAGAACATTTTAGTTTTTAAAAGGTCAATGATCAATAATACTAATATCATTAACATGGTACGGTTATGTCTTAGTATGACATAACTCATTATGAACATTCTAACGAACTTATTAGTTATTTTTATAGTTGACTATGGTTATTAACAACCGTAGTGATATAAAATCTAATCATAATAATTGCACATAAAATAATATGTAATCAATAATACCTAATTATTTATTATATAAATAATATAATATGCAGTTATCATATATAATCTTTATCGGTAGGAATTCTGCGTCAATAAATATAATAAAACAATACTATGGAACACAATAGTGCACTTTAGGTTATCAAAATACTTTTTTTTATAAGTTTAGTGGACGCCGCTTTATTAGACTCACATTGGAAACAGCAAAAAGTGTCATATAACCGAACGAATCTTAAAGGCGAAGTGGGGAAAATATACAAAAAATATAATAACATACTTATTTATAAATTGTATTTTACTACATATTTCGTTTTTATTTTAATCTACTTTAATACATATTACATAGGTAATACTATTATTAAATAAATTAAAATATTATAATCAAAAATTAAAATTTTATGATTATAGAAATTATTACATGTTAGAAAAAAAATATTAATTATGTATGTACATATTTATTATTTCTGAAAACACAATTTGTAAATTTTGATTTGTTTCGAATTATGTTTTAATAACTCCGAAAATATACTCTTCATACTCATAAAAACTAATTTATTTCTAAATTTTAATCAACAATTTTTTATTTTATTTCTACCACTTTTTTTTACTAAGTTTGAGTTTTATAACCGAATTATTTATTATGTATTTGAATACTTTCGGATCGTTCCAGACGATTTTGAGACTAATAAGCGACTGAACCTTATTTACGTGAGTCTTATAAGCGATGTCCTCTGTACAATTAATAAATATTACATTAAGAAGATGACTTGCCCACATGTATTGTCTCCGTCTTTCAAGTAAGTACATAACATTGTAAATTTGCATTTTTATTTTGAATCGAGTTTTGCGCATTTTTAGATCCCTTACTTCAAAATTAAAATATCAACAAAAAAATACCTTCAACAAATCACAGAAATTTTACTTTTAAGTTTAATAATTGGTAAATTCATTCTGTAACATTAATAAAAGCAAAGCTAAATGAGTTATTGATGAACGTTAATGTACTATGCTCCGCACTTTCAATTTATACACGAAATGCATGAAAAATATTGAATTTTAATTAATACTTAATAAGTACAATTACACGATTTCGGGTTATAAAAGTATTAATGTCGTGAAATTAAGTAGCGACAAGATAATTCTATTCCATTCGTGTGGTGCGCTCTGGAAGGCCATCGATCTGACTCGCTTGCCTGGATGATGTTGCCGGTAGATGGCTATATCGTTACTGTTGTACACTGAATTCCGGCCGTCTCTATCTAAAAATATAATAAAATGTAAATTTTTAATAACTTTAAACTGGTATTTATATTTCAGACATAAAATATCTTCACTATAAGTTTTAAATTTTGAATTAGTTAACAAACACGTAAAAATGTGACAAGTAGAACAACATTATATAAAATAAAAATTAATAATATAATATATTATATTTATAAATTAAACATATAACCCTGGAATCCGTAGACTAATATTTTATAAAATTAAAAAGAAATTTAAATTTTTGTTTATAGGTTCCCTATAATACCTACAATGTAATTTTTTTTAAATTTAAATATAATAAGATCAATAGTTTCAAATTTAAATTTTTTAAAAAATAATACATGCAATAATCTTACATAAATGTATTATACAGATTAATTTTCTAAACTTATGACACTTATTATAATTCAATTAAAAATTAAATTTTAAGATTCTTTAAATAAATAACTATTCCTTTAAAATATGATATAATATAAAATAACTCCAAAATATATTCTTCATTTAAAAAAAAAGTTAATTCAAAAAAGTAGAAACTTAAAAAAAATAATGATCAAAAAATAAGATAAAATTGTTTTTAATGTTATTTTTTATGACTTCAAGTTATGACCATGTATTCGGCCCGCCGGCCTTGTCTTATAGATTTAAAAAATGTCATAATATTTTGCAAACTAATTGTGATTAATTGAAAATTGGTTTTAACATTTTTAAACCAATGTCTTATTTTTGTTTGTTGAATTTTGTATTGATATTAAATTGTATTTATTGATTCGCTTAATTTTTCAATAACAACGTTGTTGATGAAGATACTAGTATTTAAGTACTAGTAAAAATTGAAAGCTAAAACTAAATTAACTAATGTCAATAACAAATATAATAAAGTGATGGAATGATTGGTTATAGGAGATAGATGGTAGGGGATGGAGTCAGTTGAAATAGGATATACTTATAATGGTATTTTTGCTTACATATAATATTGTATTATTTTAATGACTTATTTATAAATTCTAAAATCAATTACAAATAAATTAATTATGTATAATTAATATGCAAAATATTGCACATTTTTCAAATCTATAGAACAAATTCGATGCAAACTAAATTCACAAAACTTATTCAAAGTTAAATAAAAAAATTTTTTTAAACATTTATAGTTTTTGATGTAATAAGTCTTTCACATTTGAAAAAAATATTTTAATGTAATCAATATTCTTTAATCCAAGCATTGAATTTAATGTACTTGAAAACTATTGGACATGCATATTATATACCTTATACTTCACTAGACACAAGCATGGGAATACAATTTCAAACAGACTATTAATTTTATTTTATAAGAAAAACTTTGAATTTTCCTCTTTCTTGTTTTAAATTCTGAACAAAATGCATTAATATACTATGTTATAAGTATGGGTCACTGACCTTAAGTGAATTAAGCAGCACTTTATCAAATATTTGAACAAAACAACAAATTTCCAACAAAAGATATAGGACCTTTTCGACAACGTCTTACAAAAACTGTTGTGTTGGTTAAAATTAAGTATTATGGATAACATATATACCAGCTTATGTTCAAGGGTAAAGCTATTGGTCTTGTTATTGTATTGAATTAACTTAACGTGGAAATATAATTTTCTATATTTTTAGGTATTTGTTAGTTGTTATAAAATTAACATTTTCAAGTGAGTTATATTATCTCTTACGAGTGCCAACGTGTAAAATATTGCAATTTAAAGATAACTTACATTATATTTTATTTAGAGCAAGATCGAACTGAAGTAACAATATTGAAAAATATTGTTCTATAGGTGTTTTGTCTTTAATATAACTATGGTCTATGGATATCTGATATAGTTACATATTGTCAAAGTGCCACATAAATTTATAAGACTAAACTTTAAGATTTATTTTGATATAATATAAGCTAAGCTGATTTCAAATAAATTACGTTTTTTCATACAAACTGTTTGTTTTTTTTTATTTAATAAATGTATTTTTTTTTTGTTATTATATTATGATTTATACAGGTGGACATTAGTTGGTTAAAAAGTAGAACTTTTACATAAGAAAATCATTACACAAATTTAATGATTTTAAATAAAGTTAAACAAATTTCTAGTTTTAATAGTATAATTAAAATTGTACAAAAAATCGTAATCACTTAAGAATGTGATTTGTGAAAAATAAAATAGGTAATTACTTAACTTATTTTTAACTATATTCATAAGTAAATATTTTTCTTTATAGTAACTTAACCCTTTTTAAGCTTATTATTTAAATATATTGTTTTTCAACTATTTATAAATTATAATATGTAATTTTTAAACTTAATTTAATTAACTCGACTTTTTTTTTCGATCTTTTACAAAAAGAACAATAAGAACAATCGATGGTAAATAAGCTAATTTAGAAGTAAAAAAAAGACTATAATTTGTAGTAATAAGATTCAAAAAAAAACTTGTTTCGTTTTAAATTATTTAAAAAAAATCAGGATATGGAGTTTCATAATATTGAACTATAATACGGTCGGGCGTGCCTTAAATTTGAAATCAAATTTTTTCAATGGCATTTATTTGTAGTAAACCTCAAAAACATATTATTATTATTATTATTATTATTGATGTAAGTAAAACTACAGTGTTGTTTTTAAAACCAATGACATATTATTGATCATTCGTTCTGTTTAGAGTTTAGATTCCTATGGATATTAATCTCATGTTCTGTGAAATATGATGTAATAGTCCATAATATATATATCAATATCGTGTGTATTTGAAAATGAACAACGCTACAATCGTGTCGAATTTAGAACTCTTGAACAGTATATTGTGTGCCTAATTTAAGTGGTACATATATTCTATTATTATTGATTTAAAACCCTCGTGTCGTGTCATTTATTTGTCTTTGTACTAAAAACAACTCTATGTGAAGGTCTTTTATTTTTTTTATATATTTATACACATCAAACACACAGTCAACCTACTGCAGTGCAGCAGCCATGTACACGTGATTGGTTTCGAAAATAAGAGCTATTCCAAGTTTAACAAATACACAATTAATGTGTGCTATACGTATATGTTTCATAGCGTACCACTTACATCGTAGAAGAAGTAATTGAAATTGGAATTGTGTCAGCTTATATATTATATTAACTCTACAGATTGATATTGTACCCAGTATCGGTTCTCTCGTGTTATAGAATTTATTTTCACCGATTTTCGAGAACTCTGTGGACATTTTTATCATTTTTTTTTTTTTTTTATACTGACTATAAGAATAAATGTAATTTGAGATTAAAATGCTGTACAAAATGAGTATAAATAATTTTAATGGAATCGCGTACTATGAAAAAATACAATTGTTGAAAATATTTTGTAAATATTATTACGATCAATAAATTAAGTGTCAAGGAGGTAATTTTTTTTTTGTTTGTTAAAGGTCAATTACATGTAAATTTTAAATTACAAAAAATAAAAAAATGATCAATGTTAAATATTATTGAAATGCTGTAAGTAATTTTTTACAATATCAAATCATAAAAAAAAAAAAAATAAATCAATAGATTTAATTATTTTAGTTATTAATTTTAATTCAATACTTAGCAATTGTTTGAATACTTGTTTAAAAAATATAACAATACGTTTTGTAAAATTGTATATCATTTAAAAAATTTTATCTTCGTCATAGGTACTTCATACTTCATATTATCATATCATATTATAAATAATAAATTAATCTATTACAGTGATACGTGGTTAATTATTAATAGGTATATCGTTCTCGTTGATAATTAACATTGGTATGGTTTTTTTCGTATTATATAATGGCTTCAATCTAACTATGAGTTTTTTTTTTTTTCATAATTAATTTACTATTTCATTTTAATTATATGTTTATATTGTAGTATATTAAATAAAATAAAGTACACTCAACGTTTAATTTTAGATACTTAGTCCTATTATAATATTCATGATAATATAATATTTTATCGTCGATTACGAATATCAGTCATAAAAAATACCAAAATCATTGAACAAAAATTGTAAATATGATTACTAATAAAATTTTACGTTGTATATTTTAAAGTACCTAACATCTATTATGATGTGGAATAATAATTTGTATTCAATACGGTGGGTTTGTATTATTACGACTACGTACCTAAGTTTTATATGTTTTACTTTTATCCTATACAAAATTACCAGAATTTGATACGTTTTCATTGTATTGATTTTACAATGGTGTACCTATATTTTTTATTTTTTTTAGGTATTTGAAGAGCGAAGAAAATTTTTATAAAAATTGTAAAAATATATAATAAATATAAAAATGCTCCGATTATAACTTTGAGGGTGATTTCTAGTAACTATGGAAACTTGGCACCTACTGTACAATAGAGTGGCTACCTATTTGTTGGCCTTTTTTTTGTACTTAAGATTCGAAATTAATAAATTTAATTTTCAATTTTCAAATAATTAAAAATATAAATTCTTAAATGACTTTTGGAAGTAATTCATAAACGGTATGTAATTTATATTATAATTTCAACTATTAAACGGTACAAAATGGTATTCGATATTTAGTACACTTCCTGGATCAGTTAAATTATACTAACAAAATATTATTTAAAAATAATATAATAACTAAGGCGAATTCAAAATATATAAATATCATGGGTTTACGATTAATATGGTAATATTCAGTTTATACTGTTCGGTATAGGTACATAACTATTAATATCTACATAGCCATAAAAGTATATTAAAGATTATGATTATGTGCTAAATTTAATGTTATAAAAAAATATATATATTAAAACGTGTTTGTAACTGTCCACTGCATATGGAAACAAATCCAATAAACGAGGATATTTAATATTTTATACATTAGGCATACTCGTATAGTCACGATATCTGAACATTAATTCAGTAATTATTGTGTTTTTACTGTTTTTAGATAATCGAATTCAAAGATTATATTAAACAATTATTATTATGTTAAATTATCGTACATAGTACATCAAGTATTTGATTTCCAAACTTTTAGTTTAGATATCAAATTTATAGTTTTAATTTTATTAATGTGTACATAAAAATACACGAGTACATATTATTTTCCCTTTACTTTTACCATAAGAAATTGACAATTTTTAGTAGTTAAACTAATGTTTTGGCGGTACGACATGTTCATTTTAAATAATGAAAAAAAAAAATTCCAATAATTTCCTTGATAAATTACTCAATACAGTTGTAGGTAAGGTATATTTAAAATTTTGATTACATTTTGGCGGCAACAGTGTTATACTAATATTAATGTGCCAAGGACTTTAAATGCAAGTATACGATATTGCACTATCATCAAAATAACATCAATTACGTTAACGTCAAGAGATTTAATCGTCTGACAGCCACACGCACGTATGTAGACGTTAAAATTTCAATTCAAACAATAATAATAATTAATCATTCAATTACATTACATACAAAATAAACATTACTTTTTTTAGAACAAAACTATCGAACTATTTCGATGTGGAAATTTGTCAACGTACAGGCAGTGTCTAACCATATTAAATAATACTCGATGGATATATACGGTTCCGTTGTTTACGCGTAGATGTACGTAATTTGTATAGTTGCCAAACATATTAAACTTATAAAACTTATCGAACGTAGATGGTCCTGTTGGATCACTAGACTGCATGTTGAAACTGCCTTTTCGATACATTTGAGCTGGTAGATAAGGTACGATTTTAAAATATAGCGTTGTCATTGTAATCGCAGCATTTTATTAGAGTTGTGTCGAATATTTTTTAGAATTATCCGTAAATCACCAAATGAAGCAAACCGGGTGTTTTACCGGAGATTTTACTCGTGTTCACCATGGTGTGGTGGGCTATAATGGGGGGTGAACACATATAACATGTTCAATGTATGCAGCCGATAAAATAAATTTGCTATAACATGTTTCGTCGAAAACTATTATTTATACAACATCTTTAACAACGCGTAGGTACATTTCAAGCAAAATATAATAAAAATATACATACCTACAATAATTGGTTAATATTAGATGGTTATATATCTATACTTGTTAAAGGTTTACAGTAGAACAGCGTATATACTTGACTTGAAGATAAAACGAATAATAACTATTGAATATATCGAATTCAATAACAGTATGTAAAGATTACTTTTTTCGAGAAAGAATTTTTTTAAGTTATGTACACAATTTACAACCAAAACATAAATTATTTAAATATTTGTTTTTGAACTATAGTCATTATATATTATGCAGGTGCACATCCAATAAAAACAACACCAACATTGCAGTTTAAATGCGTAATTTTATGAACCCGACTGGTTTTAAATAATTTACAACCTGCAATATTATATGTGATGACAAATTCAATCAAATTAAAAGTATTTTTTAAGTAGGTCAAAACTTTTCACACGTGGTGGTGTGTTAACTGGGTTTTCTTGACTTTTATTATAAACTGAAAAGAAAATGATTCAGTTAATGAATTCCATTCTTATAGTTTTTAACACGTACAATTATATTATTCATTATATATTTTAATTAATGATAGTGTGTATAATTTATTATATATATGCTATAATATTATCATATTATATGACTATAATGTAAGTATTATATATCAAATGTATTATCACAATTATTTTTAATTATCATTAAATGATGTAGTCGAATGTGCAAAAAACCAAACGAATTAAAAAAATATATATCACACCATACTCCTTCAATAAGATTTTACTTTGCATAGTTTTGTACATAGGCCATATTTTATATTAAAAACGAATCATCCACTCGCTCTTTCATTAAAAATAAACAAGAATTGTCGAATAGTTATCGGGAAATGAGTGTTTTAGATGAGGGGAAGGGAGAGGGATGATAAATATACTGGTTTTATAGTAATGTCTGTGTATACACTTATTTTTTTAAATTTCTGAAGATAGTTTTTATAACAAAAATAAAATGCTTCATTTTTTTATCATTAATGGCAGTTTTAATAGAAATTGGATTTAGATTGGAGACATTGGAGAAATACAACACAAATAATCTCCAGTACTTTTAAAAAAATTTAAATAAAGTTATGGACGTACGTTAAAATTAAAATATCTATTTTTTTTTTTTATTCAAAAATGATTAATCATAAATAATTATTTTTAATATATATTTATTTCATGTTATCAAATTTATAGACATGATATAATTATCAAAATATTTTTGCACTGCTTGAGTTATATATATATAAACGTTAGAAATTTTGACTTTATTTTTTATCGATTTATATTGATCGAAATTCTGTTTTATAAAACTAAAAAAATTAATATTCACAATAGCTTATATAGACGTTAACATTCAAATTTTGACAAACTTTTACAAACATGTACAAATTTATTATTTTGTACATAGTTGAAAATTTATAATGTTGTTAATTGATATGCTTTCATTTTTTCGTAACTTGCGTTCAGAGACAGTCATCAAAATTTCATATCTATTACTTCAATCGTATTAAAATATCTATTCATACAATCTGCATAACTGTCGTGTGTATACAATTCTCGTTAGTTAGTCAATATTCGGCGGTCAAAGAGCAAAGCCCTGACTTAAATATTTTCTTGGTGACCGAAGTCCCCGTGTTTAGATCGGTGTCCTAAGTTCCTTTTGTTTCTATATACGTGCTGTAACCGTCTCTTGGATAGGCTAAGACATGGCACAATATCGACAACCGCGGTAAATGGTAATGATTTATACCGCGGCAACAATTATTAATTGTAGGCGTTTACGGACAAACTATACGCGTGTAGGTAACGTAGGCACACGTCATAATGTACGGTGATCGCGTATGCAATTTAATTTATAGAAACGTCCGAAAAAAAGGAACGATTGTAGTTATGATTTATGACCGAGTTGTAATTTTTGTAAATGTAAGTTGTCAAAATACTAGTGACGAAATAGTGATAGAAATTTTTTATTATTATTATTATTGAGAAGAGTCATGAACAGTGCTGTCTATTGATTGCATAATTTAAAAACAAATTGTGTTGACTTTCGTTAGAAAGTCAACACAATACAATATTATTAAAGAACAATTATTATTTATTATTACGTGCGATTTTGTTATTTTTAATTCTTAACCTAACCTGTGTTCCACCAGCAAAGAGGGCCAATAAAAAAAATTATATATAAGCCTTTATAAATTCTTTTTAACTAGTTTGACTAAGTTAATAGATCAATAACAGTATATTCAACTGAAGAAATTTTAAATGAAATAATACGTGGAGACAAATATTGACTTCACTCGTCTAAAAATAAGTTAATTTATTTGTTTAAATTAACCATCTCTATGGGGTTTTAGAAGATGATAATACGTTTCTATCAATTTAATTATTAAATCAAAAAACATTTGATACAACTAAACGTATAAATGTTTATTTTAATTTTCAAAATCAAAGTAAACAATGTGATAAGACATAGATAGGAATTATTTATTTATTTATAAGTAACAGATAATATGAGTAGATTAAACGTGATTATAACTTTAACTCATAAAACGTAATAAGCTAAATTGATGGGTGCATAATTATTTTACAATTAAATCGTGTACATTATATAGACATTTTAAAGTAGCTATATAAAATGTACGTATCACATTATCGCAGTGTAAATATTTCGTTTAAACGTGTTTTTACACCATTACATTAATAATTGCCTTATACACAAATACGTACAACAAACTACAAATTATATCGGTTCATATAGGTATAATTTAGTAGTAGGTTGTACTCGTACGTATATTACACAAGTGCTCGTGCTCACAGATAATAAGTAAACGACGATTTGGTGTCTATATCTACGGTATAATAGTTCATTGTCCGGTCGCATTAAATTAGTTTAAAATTTTGGTATATTATTATGATATTCGACGATAAATCGCGCACCCTTGAGTGTATTGTGTAAGTTGTAGTTATCATAAGGTAATAGCCGGCAGTTTATACATAAGTATTACGATATATGTGCGTTAACCAGCCGCAGTGCGTCCTTTAGGCCATCGAGTGTATATGAATTAGGTATACCCGGTACCGTGGTATATAATTTACATATGGGGTATCTATATATACCTAACTATTTTATAGAAAAAAATTTCGTCACAATATTATCACAACAATACGGCTAAACGGCTTATTTGAATTATTACATTTTTATATACCTTGTTTATTTTTGGACGATCGCGATTTTTATTCAATAATAGGTATATTCATCTGAAATTTAAATCGTAAAATGAAATTCTTAGATTTAAAGTAAAAATTAATCTTTCATGAGCAGATAATATTCGAGATAATGATTTTATTCGTATATATTTACCAGTTAATTATTCTACTGTAGAATATATATCAGGACTTTCATACACGTTTAAGAAAAAAAAAAACGAATAAAATAATGTAGTAACCAAAGTCGAATAAACATTGTCAATATAAATGACAGTTCATATCCTTGTTATCCTTTCATATTATATGTCATCAAAATCTGATTTATGGAAATTTAAACATCCTTATTGAGAAAATATTTTTAAATTTTTAAATTATTTTACCATTTAAGATGTATCCTGTAGTGATTCTAACTCCTATTTTCAAATGAGAACCATTATTTCACATTCTATGTAGAATTTCAAAAATCGAAAAATGAATAATATTAATTATTAAAGGAAAACATAAGTGGTAAGCACGCTTAGTTGAATCATTCTATATAAAAAGACTTAACTACTATTGGACAAAATCTCTATTAACCCAATGTATATACTGTATAGTTCAAAACGGTCTTACACCTTAATATAAACAGTTTAGTTATACAACTCTCTATAAGAAATTACACTTTTCTCTAATAGGTATACTATTAGTTAAATTAAATAACAGTAGTACATATTTTAGTACATTTAAACTCCGTGAATTATGCACTCTGTATCGATATATTACACTAGAATATGATTATTGATTAGTATAATATATAGTGTGTTTTCAAATTATAATTTATGATGCTTTGTAATGAAAACGTAAAAAAAATTACACCTTGCATGCACAATTATACATCACTATGACGATATACTTTATATAGGCATTATTTTCTCTTTTCGTATAATTTAAAAATATAAAAATATTTAAATTTTTAAATAGAAAACACATTTGCATTGACTAATGAAAAATAAATTTTAAAAAGCTGTGATGCATATCATGGATAATTAAAAATGCATTTTTTTTTATTATTATTATTATTAGCAATACCTATTATTTATTTTATTAGGAAAATTTGTTATTAATCTCACGAATCTGTATATAGTATTTTAGCGAATTTATATTTACCAATATAATATATATAGTATATAGTATATACCCATAAATTAGAATTTGGACAAATAATTTTTGAATATTATTAAACGTTATGTATATTTACTAAGTATAATAATCCCTGATAATAGGCTTGAAGATATGATTTATAATTTAAAATTTGTAATGATTTATTAATTTTGTTTAATCTATAAATTCGATATAACACTAGCTATGATTAAAAACTATGTTAAATTTAATAACCCAAAAATTTTCATTTAAGTTTTTATTTAGATGCATTAACATTTTCAAAAATAATTTATAGATAATATTGGTAATTAGTATTCTGTATTATCTATGCACTATGCTTGTTAATTAAGAATGATATAAAAATATAATATAATTACTAATTAACAACGATTTAAATAATTTATTATAATATGTATTTGTGGTATATAATATATTGATATTCATATAGCTCGCAACTTTTTTAACTCTAGCAGCCATCAATAAACAACAAAACAATTCTTTGAGTATTTCAAGATAAAAAAATAATAAGATTGTACATTTTTTACAATATTTAAATGACACCAGTTCCTATTACAGTGCCGCCAAAAATTACTAGAAATTTAAAACAACTTAATTGCAAATATTTGATTCAAACTATTTAATCGGATTCACATGTCCGTGAAATGGAAATACAAAATAAAATGTGCCTTGACCTCGTATCTCCTGTATGTGACGACGTGTTCAGATAATAATATCACGAGTAAATAAAGACGACAGCATAATTTTAAAATTATAACATGACGAATAAGATATCTAATTAATACGACAAAAATAAGTAATAACACTAATTTTCACTGATTTAACACATCAATTTAGGTACAATTTTACTGTAATTTAATAATAATAATTGTAATAATTTAATCTTAATTTTTTCAAAAACCATTTGATATTTATTTGAGATAAGAAGAGATTAAACATATAAACCTATGTTCGATTAGGTACAATGTCCTTACAAAGAATGTGTTAAGTTTATATAATGTATACACTGCCTGTTTTAATTTATAAAATTTAAATGAAGCAGATTTAATTAGACGAAATCTTTAGTAATATTAATATAAATATTGATTACAATAGACGTACATTTAACCAAATTAATTAACTATTTTTCCAAGGAAATGTTAAATAAAAAATACAATTTTTTGGAAAGAATAGACGTACTTATTATTGCAACAAATAAAAATCATTTTTAAGCTATTAACATACTATAAAAAAGGAGGTATTTTATGTTATTATTTTTGATTGTAAATTATACATATATTCACAGACAAACATTCGTGTTCGTGTTAAAAATGTATTTATCTAATTAATACTAATTAATGCACTTCAGCAGCCAGCATTCGTTTTTATTTAATTTAAATTTGAAACAGATACAAGCTCAGAGATAATATTTTTTACAATAATTGGCTTTGGCTAATCTACTCTTGGCCTCTCGGTGCATTTATTATTATAGACAATTTTTTACAACTTTATAATATTCGTTTAAATCGGTTCGCCACAAACGGCAATAAGTCTTAAGTCCTTCTAATCAATATAGTTTTATTATTATAAGTTATCTACTCCGTTGTTTATATCTCTATTTTAAAGTACAATAGTTATTAATATCACTGGTTTATATAATTTTTCTCTTGAATATCAATTTAAGTGGACTAAAGGGTACTCTAAAACATACAATTTTAAACCCCAAAAAATGATGTAATAGATAGCCTTGTAAGGATATTTTTACCGCAAATGAACCTTCCTACTTCAGATCTTATATTTGAAAATGATGTAACCCTTTGTGGCTAAACACCATACTTAAATATACCGATAAAAAATATCTGCGTTTTTGACCTGAAATATATTTTTTTTTAACGGGTTTTGCCTGTGATGTAATATAATATATTATTAAATGCTTTATTTGACTACCGTACGCTTGTATTCTGTGTCATACTATTGTCGACTGTAACAATCAATTTAAATTTCTAATTCTTCTTGTAAAGTTTCAGTAATGTCAATTTTCAATTTACTTTGTGTGTTGTAAGTTTTCACCAATTATAAGTTAAACACGTCATAATAATTATAGATTAATTAACAAATTAACACGTGAACGGTGTTCGTCGACTTGTATATTTTAATCACTATAAATGGCAAATATAAGTATAAGACATAATTCACGGTTGCTCCAAAGTTCAGAATATTTATTTAGTATACAATATATGCACATTGTACACGTTGTCTAGTGCATACAATATAGTGTAGTACATATTTTGTAGTCTCACATTTTGTTTAACCGCGATAAGCATTATACTTAAAACAATTCGATGCGGACATCGTAAGCGCTATAATGAAACCGAGAACAAAGTTCGTAGGCCTTATCCTAACCTAGCACAGTATATTTTATTAATACGATTTCAGCTATATTGAACAGAAAAGATTATAATGCAACTTATCGATGCAATATGCTAATAATCTTATATTATAAATTAATAATTGTTATAATACAACTGTATATTTTTAAACGTAGGTAATTATAACGTTATACATATATAATATCAGGTTGATTGGTTTTAATAATAGCAGATGTCCGTGTATATTAAAGACAAATTAACTAGCCATCTATGTTTGTTCTATTGAGCCAATATACCGTCTAGACCAAATAAGTTAACCATTTTAAACTTAAAATGTACACTCATTACCGTCTGGATTTTCATTTTCGCTTTCTATATTTTAATGCTTTTTACCACTTATCATCTAAGTTTTTCACCCCAGTAGGTATTAGGTATGTATTTCTATGAAAATGTGTTGATTATATATATATTATTTGTTAAATATATATATGCATTTATCCCATTGTTAAGGGATGAAAAATTATTACTAAAAAGTGAACTAAAAGTTTTAAAATATTTATAATATTTTACTACGCCGATTATATAATATTATTGAAAAAAAATATTTGAAGATCAATGAGTGTTTAATATAAATATATATGTATAGTTATTCAAATATAGATATGATTAAATGTTAAAAAATTTTATATAATATTATAATCACACATTTTTAATAACTATATAATTCAATTAGTTGATTCATATAACAAAAGAGAGAATGATTAAAAAATAGTTCCAAAATAACAATCATTAGTAACAAAACTTCGGAATACAAAAATTGCATTTCGCAGAAATGTATTTTATGTTTACATTAAAAAAATCTTATTAATTTCAATGCAATTAATAATTATCATTCATTGCACCCATTTATAATATTCCATATACTTATATAACTTCTACAATACTTAAATAATAAACAGACTTTTTTTTTTAAATAGAATAGTTTAAATATAATTTTAATAACTTTTAATATCAATAATCGTTCAAAAATATTAAAACGCAAGACTATTGAAAAACTAGTATAATATTATATTAGTTCATATGATATAATAAATAGTTATTATTTACTAAAAGGAAAAATAAACTGAAAAACTAAAAAACACGAAATTTTTAAACATTCCTTATTATATATATATATCTTTTTTTACATCAAAATTAAATACGTTTCATTCAGTCTTTAAGATATATAAGATCTATTTACTTAATAAATGTTTTTTGTATCTGTGAATTTATATCAGGATAATAATTATCTCTGAAAAAATTAGGTTAGGCAGCTTCTAAGGAAGTAAATGTTGTTATTATTTAACGAATAAAGATTTAGATTTATTTCAAATTTTCAATTTATCCCTTTTCCAATATTTAAATGTACGATCATAAATAATGACAAAATCGTAAAATAATACAATTCATTTTCAGAGAAGTCAGAGACTCAGAGTTAACATAATATATAAAATATATTTATTTATTTTATTGATAAAATAAAAACTTTTACTTAACAACATTAAATAACGAATTCATGGTTATTTACAGTCAATTATCGATCGTGGTCAAGTAACCGCATCCTATTTTTGGAACGATAAGAACCACTAATAATCTGTGCGTTAACCACTACAGCTTAGTAAAGGTGAAATTATGTAAAATAACTTTTTAACGTTTTTTTGTTGAAGTACTGGAAGTAGATAAGAATTTTATGACGTTCAATTGTAGAACAAAATATTAATAAACGACAGTATTTGACTAAAATCGATGACTAACCGATGCGCGTTGATGTAAAAGTTTATAAAGATTAAAATATATATATATATATATAGTTATCCGTTTAAAATTTTATAAAAATAAAAATAATTTATTCTTTATGAAAGAAAAAACTGGTCAGTGAACTTTATCATATTTTAAAGTTAAGAACGCAATATTCTTTTAAGTACATTAATTTTATTTAACTTTTTGTTTTTATTTACCTATAAAATATTACTATATTATATTATTATCTATAATCTATATACTCACGTCATAAATAATGACAAATCTTACGAATTCACGCCTATAATTTATTGAAGTTTATTAAAATTTTAATCTTTATTATACGTATATGTAATCCTAATAAACTTGGATAATCGACAAATCATGTTTTTTCAAATGCTGTTGTAACCATTGTACACGATATTTCAACAATTTATACATTACTCAAAAGGTGTGTAATACTATTTATTTTGTTGTGCATCCTTATTACATAGTTGCAAGTAAACCAAAGATCTTGATACTTGAAATCTATATCGTATCTGTAAGCGTCTCATTAACTATAATTGATTGACATACGCCTTAAAACAAATTACATTATTATAATCATTTTAGATAATACGCGTATCATGACTGCTATAATAGAACATTATTTTTCGAATTTAATTTAGATAGAAAGAGAATATACTGAGATATATATATATCGAATAGTTTAATATACGGTTTTTTTTTTAGATATTAAATTACCTATAGTGAAATCTATATGTCTGAAAAAATATTATACATTTGTACATTGTCTTTAACTATAGCTTAAGCGTTCTAATTGATAGTATCCCGTTTATCAATTCTAATACTTCTACAAGTGTATATCCAACGACACACACAACAACAATAATAGTAATCAAAAACTACTATAAAACATAGATTTCACTACCTACTTACATAATCAAACTCTTTAATATCTACACTTTTATATCTAATTCACTTCTTGGAAATCTAATGTACCAGCTGAAATACCAATGGAGCTGAAACAGTAAAAATTTCAAATACAACACAATTAAATTTATGTGCGCATTCGGTTCTATCAACAGGTAGACTTTCTCTCCATCAAGATAAATGTATCTTTTGATCTAATTTAATTATTATGCAACGTATATTATATCCCCGATAAAAAAAATATACAAAAAAACAAAAATCTTGTGCATAATTTATGTTTTATTCACATGGTATTTGGGTGTACCTATACCTATTATCCTTTTAATAATGTAATTTTGAACATATTTAATTTAATTAGTTGATATCATCATCAGTTATCTATAGTTCGTTTTAGAATCATAAAATATTTTGATAAATTTATGTATTTAAATAAATCGGAAAATGTTCCTTAAAAAATATTTTTTCGTGTAGAGAGATAGGTTTATAGTCTTAAATACGGTTTATTCTTTTCCTTGGTTTTCAACCTTATTTTATTGTTTCTTCATTCTCACGATCGTTTAAATTCAGGATTGTGGCGTCCATCCGTTGTAAAATATACAAATCACCAGCATACAACTAATGTTTATTTTATAGAATAAATATTTAACGATATTAATCAGTTCACGTTCCAATTAGACACGACGTGTTACATAATAAGCAATTCAATTTTCTACTTTATGTTTAATTTGATCGTAAATTTAGCCAGTAAATACCCACGTGACATTCAGATATATACATAGTGATTTATTAAGTGCACTAAACCCTTTTTACGCTTTGATATAATACATAAATTCAAAATCTCATTTTTGGATTTTAAAAATATACTTCATTTTATTTATTTATAAAAGATATTTGAAATTTATATAGGTACATAGGATAATTCAATGCACAGATAAGATAACATAGAGTATTAGACGTGGCAACGTGATGGAAGGCTTCGTTCATCGACACTACTTTCAATTATAAATATAATTATGTATATAATATATATTTCAAATGCTTAAATTTTTAATGTAATTTAAAGAGTGCAAGTCTCACTGAATCTCAGTGGTGATACGAGCCTTTTTTTTTTAGGTTTTCCATCACTCTTTTTTACTATAAATTATTTGACAAATCATTTTACTGGAAATATTAAATCATTAATATATAAATTATATTATTATATAATAATAATTAAGTTCAAACAAAAAATTTTAAGATGATTAAAAATTGTGTATGATAACAGTCCATAATAATAAGCTTAAAAGTTAATATGTAGGATATAATATTTTTTAAATGATAAAAATTATTAAAAATTTATTAAAATGTTATAATATTTTTTAAATAATCTGAGTAATAATAAGTATTAGACTAAATGTTACATGCTACGAGTATAAGTCTTTATATTTTATGTAAACTCATTAGTCATTACTAAGGAATAATGATTATTAATAAACATTATTACCCTTAGTATATAGAGTTAAATTATTCAGAAACTATTCATTCCAATATTGATTTAGGCCACAGTTAACTACTAAAAAGCAGATAACCGTAATTTAGACACATCTACATTTTCAAAATTTATTTAAATCGATAAAAAAAATGGTAAAACCATTTTAAAAAGTTTCTGTCTCCACAGGACCACCTAAACTGTACAAAAATCTATATGGTTTTGAAGTTATAGTATTCAAGTGTAAATTAAAAATTTTAAAAATTGTAATTTGAATAAGTTCGTTATTAAAGGGTAAAATCCGGGATGGCAATATACTTTGTAAATTACACTCAATCATATTGTAAAATAGTAACCGAACGAGATTCTAAATGCTACCTAAATTCATTGTTTTCTATGGCTCAAACTAACTCGATCGAAGAAGATTTTTATTTATGGTTCATCACATTATTGGTATAATTTTACTCGTGTTCGCTTTTAAATTGCGAATTATTGTATTATTTAAGATTAGTTCTCAATCGATGTATATATTTTTATTGTTACAGTTCGTACACGTGTACTTCTGTATACCTTTATTGTTAAAACGTTATGTACGATAGTACGTAATCGCTAATTAATTTCAAATTATTATATTATGTTACGTCTAGATGTATACTCATCGCTTGTAATTATAATAATATGCTATCAAGACGTGACAGTGAATTGTGCAAATATTGACGAAAAACGTAAACAAACTTATTTTATTACATAATCTTAATACTCATTAGTTATTACAATCTACGAAATGTTTTATTTGTACATTACTTGCGAATAATAATAATAACTATGTATCGGACGAAGGTTTGCATAAAAATGGCTTACGCAGTCTTATATTATGTTATATGCCCATTACTCACCTACATATCGACGTATGCATCGCACTAATTATAACGCTAACGTGATTTAAATTTATTGAGGTATTAATCATTTTTACTTTTGATACTTTTTACTTTTTTTTTTATTTGTGACGGTATCGCTATTACGGGGGCACTAATTTAACACACTTAAATAGTAGGTAGGTACTAAAAAATTATTACATTTTTGAACTTTTATCTAATCTCAAAATAATGATGCAATTTACATTGATAATAACTTCATTTTACTATCGAGTATTTTTATACTTTTGTACATTAAAATATCTAATCTATACTTAAAATAATCCTAGTGCATACAACTGGTTTTACCTACTTGTGTATATTTTCGGACAAAAAAAGCTTAAATTTATTTTATTTATATGTAACCAAATAAAATAATAAGATATCAAACTTAAGCTCAATTTTTTATTTATTGGCTTTTCAAAGTTTAAGCTTTGCTTTTGTATACACAACGTCATCATTAATACGTAGTTTATAACCAGTCTTAAAATCTCACTTCCAATAAAATTGTACAGCACATCACGATTAACCATGAAATATGAATTATAATTTCTTCCAAGCATATAATTATTACAAATATTATGTACCTACATGTATGACAAATTTTCACATACTGTAAAAATAAATTTTCATCTCGAATTCTCGAAGTTTTTATCAATTGTATTAAAATTATTAAATTTTTTCTATTAACTTAACTATATTTATACCAACAAATAAACAAACAGTAGTCGTTATTAATTAAGGTATTTGAATTTTGAAGTATTAGTATTAATTTGAATTCATCAATTTGTTTTGAGATGAATACAAATTCCTCCAGGTTTTAGGTAATCAAATTTAGACTCAGATTTTTAGCATGTAAGGTCAACCGGTATTGATTTTTTTAACTTGTAAAAATAAATGTCAACTCCATTAGCACTAAACTAATTTAAATCCCACCAATATTAATTATAAAAAAATAAATCCTCATTTTAATGTAAAATTAAAATAGGTATTTTCAATAAACAAATAACTGATTAAATTGATTAACTAAGATTAGGTATACATGAGAAAATGTATTATTAAGCTTTATATGTTTAATACGTTTCAAGCTTAAACAGAATAGAACGTCACTTTATAAATTACATTTATTTCTATCATAATCTATACAATAATAATACAGAAAAAATACGAAAAAAAAATCATTTTATTTAAACAATTAAATATAATAATATGCTATAACATTAAACGAGCTATTTTTTTAAATTTATTGTACTTAACTAATTTTAGCCTTAAATTGGAAATAAAAGTTTATCTTACTATAATAACATTAAGATTTTAAATTTAAAAATTAAATTGGTCAAAAATGATTTCGGCGGAGCTTACGTTTATTTTACAGATCGAATACCAATAGAATTAATACATATTATATAGATAAAATAATTGTATTGGTGAATTTACATTCACCTCATTTTGAACGAAGATAACTGAAAAACTTAAAATCGGAACAGTCTTATACTATTGGATCATAATTTATTAAATTATATTTTAATAAAATCAATATTTTAAAATATTTTACTGACAGACTCATAAATTTACCCTTTCACTACCTATATAATTATTATAAGATCTATTACATTATTGATTCGTATAAAATAGTTATATATACCTAAGTTAAATAACCCAAAAAAACTCGTATGAATTTTGACTTAGATGCTTTAAAATTTTAAGAACAATTAATAGTAGAAAAGAGGATTTTTTGTTTGTTAAACAGATGTTTGTCTCCTCACAAGACATCCCTTAAAAATTTGAAAATATAGTCTTAAAGTACATATATTTAAGAATTCCAAAAACCAGATTTTTAATAATTGCGTTATTGAAAAAAAATATCTGAATATACTTGGTGAATCACTGTGTATTATAAGTACCTCCGTGTTATATAAATTTGGTCTTACATTTAAAGCCCCCTCCTATACGAACTTTTTTCCAAAAATGGTGGATTTTTGAAAGTTAGAATTTTAGTATTTTACAGAACACCGTAAAATATAGTATTATATTTTTTATATTTTTCCAAAATCTACTTTAATTATATATAGTTGTTTCTACAGTGCTGAAATCGTAATAATTTATTGATTATAAATTATCATACAGATATTAACTACGTATAATGCTCATCATTAAAAAATAATAAAACTTTGACACTCACGATAATATTAATGAATATTATTACTATTATTTATTATTTTTGCCAAATCCCAAAATCCCGACAAGTTTGCAATGAAAATAGTTCTTTATGTGAGAAACTGATTAAGAAATAAAATAAATTTTTCTAATAATATATTTTATAGTTAACAAGTTTTTATGCAGAAAAATATTGTATTAAAGTGAATTCTCGTAGTAAAAGGTTATATCATTTAAGATAAGTTTATAAATTAAAAAATAAACGTTTTAACTCGAACTCATTATATTTATAGTTCACAGTTCATAGATTTCATATTTCATACAGTAAAAAATATATTGTTTCCAAATAAAATCACCCGTGACCTTGAGAACTGACATACATAATTTTGTAGACATACATTTGATATATTTACTTGATTTTTTTTTTTTAACAGGTACTGTTTATGTGTTGCACGTAAAAATTTATCACATGTCAGTATGTGGCTCAAAATGTAGCTATATATGTAGATACTAAATTCGCTTTCTGAAATAAAATCTGTATAATAACCATTTTAAGCATATTGAATATTCGCTTAATTTAAAATCAAAAAACTCATCGATCGTATACGTGAACTTGGCTATACTATAAAATCACGTGTTAGATGTCTGTGAATTGTAAAACCGTTTAATCCGATTATAATCCCATTAGATTGTCGTTTAAATTTGTAAGCGAAAAATCAAAATTATAAGTTCCTCAATCCGGAGTGGTCGTCATTCTGTTATATTATTTTGCGTCCGTGGGTGGGATAGGCATTAGGCACCATAGATTACAGGGTTACTGGGTTACACACGGCTCGACAATGATACACGTAAATCGTATAGATTTTATGTGTTTCGCATTTGCGGAATAATTTAACATTGAGCATAATTGTATTCTGTTTACCTTCATGATATAATTGGCGTCAATTCCATTTCCGCATACACATCACTTGTCGTCGTTAAACCAACAGTCATATTATAGGTAGTTTTTTTATTTTTCAAATAAAATAATAAACTCACTATAGTTTACATAGGTGTGTGGGATCGATGATATAGATATATCATTTTTAAATTTCGACGCTTTTACATTTTAAAAAACGATCGTGTGTAAGAAAATGTATTAAACACACACGCATATTATAATAATAAATTAGGCGTACAGCCGCGTCTTGTTGTTGTAGGTACGCGCCAAACGAACACAATAATATTAATATCGTAGTAGTACTTGCAAAACGTGCGTAAAAACTGAAAGTGTGATAAGTGATAACCCTGCAGCTGCACATGTAGTCGTTTAGTCATCACTCATTACGATAGTGAGAACGAGTTCAATCGCATGATTTACGCGTTTCTTTAAAACACATGACACGTATTTAAGACTATATTATAGGTAGGTCACTACCTATATAATATACCTATAAGCAATATACGCGTATTATTCGCGTTGGACGTGTATCCGACACTCGCAACACTGATATATCTTAGTTGGTTGGAATAAATGCAGACGTCTGCAGTACGTAGATGACGTAGGTGAAGAATGTCGCGAGGTGATCGTTATGATATTATTTGATATATTAATACGACCGTAAGCGTCGCGCGTCGTTTAAAACAGTTGTAATGCACTATAATAATGTGTGTGTGTTTTCAGCGTTGTAGAAAAAATGCAAGGAGACATGCAGGTTGTAACCCTGTAACTGGTGTATAACCTCCCTCCCTCATGCGACCGTATTATAGTAAATTTTATTTTTACCGTTTTTAAAAAATAAGAAGAAATAGAAAGTCGAACGAATTATTAATAGTGCAAATGCACTATGAAGGGCCGAGCAACGATCAGAGGACTACGTTTCTTCAAATCGTTTTATACGGTAATACCTATTACGATAGAGACAATAATATTAATACTTATGTTATGTTGCAGAAGTGCGTGCAAAAAACTCGTACTTTTCGGTTTTCCGTTATTTTTTCCGTTACTTGAACTATAAACATTATATAACATTATAAGTTATAACATTATAAACATTGTATGATTCGTATATTTTAATATTTCTCGTCGGATTTAAGAGATCGGCTGCTGTTGTATTTTGCGCGGTTAAAGCAAATACCTATACGAAAATTGCAGGCGACGCGCGATGACATTTCGCGGTATAAAAACCGCTACTCGTCATATTCGCTTCGTGTTTATTACGCGTTCATTGACGATTCGCTACTATACGACAATTTTTTTCACGTCAATCACGCGGAATCGATCGTACAAAAAAAAAACGGTGTGCTGTCGGAATTTTTTAATTTTTTTTTTTTATTTTTGCGGCGCACCCGTGTGACTGGCAAAAACGTCAACGGACGAAACAAGCTGTGACTTGCACGGGATAATAAAAAAAAATCACCGACGACGAAAGAATAACCCCGCGTGGTGTGTGCATCTGCAGAGAATTTCGCCGGAAAACGACGAAAAAAATCCGATGATCTCTGCCGCACCGCGTAGTCGGATGCGGTCTCAAGGTCCGCTCGCAATATCATATTTTTATTATTATTATTATAATACCCGTATGGCATACGCACACACACATTATATACAGGGTGATTATTTTAAATGTAAGCATTTATTACCTCAAAAAGTGTTAACGTCTTTAGATTTTTTTATATACGTCTACATAATAATTTAAGTGATCGCATACCAATGGTTTTGAAAAAATTGTTCAAATGACAGCGTACATTTTAAATTTTTAATTTCACACAAATATAAAGTTAAATAGTTATAACTTATCTAAACGAGCCGTGTGTGTAGCAGAATTGGCCGTTGGGGGGGGAGTGTATCAGACCAAATTATATATTGGTCCCACACTCCGCGCTTATCTATAATATACGTTAAATATTCATGACTAATCATAACGATTATAACTACTGGTTTCGAAATTCGATTTTTATATCGTATCATATCGAAATTCTCAGAAAAATCACACGAAATTAAAACCACACGCTGTCATACGTAAAAATAAAAAGTTTTAGAAAATAAAAAGATAAAAAAATGTAACTATTTCGTTTTTGTTTTCGAAAATGCCGTTTTATATCGTAACACACAGCCGCGCGATTTTCGAAAAATTCAACAACTTTTCCGGGGAAATCAGTGTTAACCGTGATGCCATCTGCAATGAAATCACCTTGTACACGATTATGTATCGCGGTCGAGAGATAATCCCACTCCCGCCGCGGCCCGGTACGAAACGATATATAATATATCACTATACATATACACACAACTACACTGTCTACCTGCCTGTCTATATAATAATATTATATTGTATAGTTACAATTTGTTATTGCTATCAAATTATTGTCGGCGGGCGACCTGCGAACACGCCGTACAGAGCCGATACCGCCGGATTTTTATTATTATAATAATAATAATAATATTATTTTAAACGCATTAAATAATAATAATATATCGTACGTTACGCGATTCGCCGTGTTCGCGCCGCACTCCGATCGCGGTGTATAAGACTACGCGTTTAATGCGCTTATATTGTAGTGTATATTTCAGTATATAATCGTCGTCATCATTCTTAGACGTATACAATATCTCTGTATACGCGCGCACCGCAGCACGCCGGCCGTTTTGTATTATTATTATATATACTACGTTATATTATTGTTGTAGAGACAATCGTAAGCCCGCACTCGCACCGGTTTTTGCTCGTCTTCGTTTGTCGCGGGCCGATTTTATAGTAGCAGTTGTAACGTATAAAAACGAACAAACGCGACAAATACTAAATACGACTATTAAATTTAAATTAAAAATTTTTAAAAAAAAAATACGATTCGGTCGTGCGAATAGGTTTTTTACGCGGTTCTACTAGCGCGGTTGGGCTGTTGCGAAAATAACAATTCCTCGTCGCACGCGATGCGTTGACCGAGACACCACCGGTGTCGGCAAACGAACGTCTTCGGCGCGTTTCATCGTACTGCACAGCGACGACGTCCGTACACATTTTTCGATACGGTAAGTGTTTTGTTCAATTTTTACATCGAAGTATAACCGAAAAAAAAACTGTCTTTTCCGTTGGCCCCTGCGTGTTTCGAGTTAAATGAGGCTACTAGAACACTAAAAATGAAATACGATGTTTTAACGTTGATTGTTCGCCATATTATACGCACAACGCGTTTATTTGGGAATTAGTTGATTTTAACTCGTATAATAACTAATCATCGAATACCAATAAATTATAACTTAGAAAAATGAATGGTTAATTTTTGGCATAGTTTTATTTTTTTTTTTCCTGTGAATAGGTAGCACTTATTATAACTATTATGTTCGTTGAATATTTTAATATAAGTCATAAATACATTAAAAAAAATATATACAATAAAAATTATTATTATATGTGAACTTACACATACATAAACTATACTATTATAGCAAAATAATTAACCTTAAGTAATTTCGTTCATAGAGCTACTATTTTTTTCGTGAAATAAAAATTACTAAAAAGCAAATATTTTCGATTATATTTTATTTAAAAAAAATCAAAAATATACAATATATTTCTCATTGTTGTACGTGAGTCTTTTAAGTATAATTTAAATTATTTTAATCTGTAAAATATCTATCTAAAAATATGAATATTAAAAATAAATAACTATCAAATATAAATTCAAAATCTATAATAATTGTATAATATTATGGTTTATAATTGGCTTGTTGGTTCTGAAGCATGGATCGAAACTTAGCGCCATCTCGTAATTAATATACACCTGAAACATATACGTAAACAATACAATACAGACCCAAAATTATACAAGTTATCAAAATTAAAACATAATATTATTTTATAATATTTTCACAATATATGATGATAATATTATAAACTGATTAATATTAAATTATTTAAACGTAAAAACGTGTAGGGTTCAATTTCAAAATTTTTTTATAAAATACATTATCTATAAAATTATAAAATTTAATTAAACTAGAAAATATATTTTAATACTTCGTGTTATTTAAAAAAAGCTCATTGGATTCCCATAAACGCAACAAATTGTTTTCATAATGCAGAATTATAATTGGTTATTTATTTATCATTATTATAAACAATTGGCGAAAGTTTCAAGTTATTGAAATATTTTGTCTTATTGATAATTTTTAAATTAAAAAAAAAAATTACAAAATGTAAATTGGAGAATTTTTTTTCTAAAATTCGTTCTTACTCATCATGTTTTAAATATAACATAGGAGAAAATTAAAAAATTAACTCTTTAATGTGTACAATTTTCTTTTAGTACCATGATAAGCGTATAACATGTTGTTACTGGTTATACCCAAAAAATAAAATAAAAAATGAATATAAAAAACTACTAAATTTATCCATTTAAAGATCTAAAAATTAATTTTCGATATTTATTGAATAATTGTATTCATAATTTAAAAAAAAATTGGCTAAGTACCTATAACCCCAACAGATAATCGAACTTTTGTACAATTGGAGTTGAGTGTAGGTACCTCATCATTAAACTGATCACTAAAAAAAAAATTACCAATTAGATTCACTTCCCTATAAAATATGAAATTAAATATAAATATTTAAGCATTTTTAATTAATTAAAAGGCGACATCCGATTAGTTACGCTACGACTTCCTTACGTTTATATAATTTATGAATGAATTGAAATATGACACTAATGTACAAAAAAATTAATTTGTTCAATTTACTGAAATGATTTACACTTCTAAACAAATGAGCGTTGACAAGTACTTACCGCTAATAAATATTGACTTTTATCTATGTATAGCACTCTTATTTCTCGTTTGTAAATTGATAAGTAATAGTACTTACTGTATGTAAATGAGATTTCCCATTATGTTTGTTCCCGTCGTCAATATTTATTTTCGGTTTTTTTTTTTAAATCTAACATTTTAAATTTGATTTAATCACTGAATAGACGGTGGAAATAAAATATACTTAATTTGTTTACAATTTCAAGCCAGTAGTTTTTCAATATAGATTTGTCTATGTAAAAAAAATAAAAGTTAAATATTATAATCACCATCAAGTATAGCTAACCTACCTAATTTATTTTAAGAATTTTCTTACGAGTAACAAAATGTCTTTCCCACGAGAAAAAATCAATTAATTAAATATATTTTAGATTTTTAAACCGAACAATGTAACAATGATGTGTGATTTGTTATGTAGCTGATGTCACCCTTAAAATCAGAAAAAGCACTGATTAGATCTAGTTGGTTCTATTGTAGTTAAAAATTTAAAAAATCCCAATCGTTTTTAAAATAATCAAGAAAAACTGGAATATTTACGCAAAACCAGTTTGCGATAAAATCAATTTTGAATGTATATTGTTATTCAAAAATAAATAACATTTGATACAAACTTGAAATTTTTAAAAATTATCATTTACTACTTTACTAGAAATTAATTTATTTCCAAAATATTTTTGCCGTTTTTGACTTTTGTGCTAATAATAGGTATACCTATTAGAAATTGTTGATTTTTTTTAAGCTTATTTTTGATTTATCAACGTTAACATTTTCATTAGTGAGTAAAACAACTCGAGACACTTCAAATTCATAATATTTTTCATTTCAACACAAAATGCATAAAAATGTAGTACAATATTTCTCATAATATTATATTGTTTTAACTGGAATGAGAAAAATAAAGTATGCTTAATGTAACATACTTCCGTTTCGAGTTCAGTAAAAACAAATTCAAGTATATTTGTTTTTGTGAATTGATGAAAATTTCGACCATACCGTAAACGATAGAGGAGATACAATATTAAAATATTATATTAAACGAAAAAATATTTTCATAAGAACTTACGAGGAAATTGATAATCGTAATAATGGTGACGAATAATAAATGTGAGCGATAAACCGATAAACGAGTATAACGGGTTCATACGTAACAAGGTATTATATAAACACACAATAATTATCCGTTTTTCCAAATAATTGATTTAATCGTACGTAGATAACTTATAATATGGCAAACAGCTGATGATGTGCAATATATGTCATTAAATCATAAACAATTATACATTTCATATATTTTACGCTTCGTTGTTTTTTAAAATGTGTGCTGTGTTCTATTTGCTCGTGGCGAGGATTTCTATTGTTTTAAAATGCACGGCGCATCAAAAGTGACCGTAACGTTCCTATACGTTATACTTTTAGGAGGCTATAGTAATTGCGACGAAATAATCTCAAATTTTTATAAGGCCCGGTTGAATATCAATTATTATTAAATAGGTTTAGTTGATTGTCCGCGTTGGAACGTTAGTACACCTACTTCAAGCATAACATAATATACAGGCAATACAACATAAGTGTAAACAATAAGAATTTAAAATATTGAAATTTTTCCCAATTTTAAAAAGAAAAAAAAAATTATTACGAATTAATTATTAATTTACTACAAAAATAATTAATCTTTTTCGATGAAACTACATTTTATCTATGATAAATCGGTGTTTAACCCGTTCTGTTTAAAGTCGATAGTAAATATTTTATGATAATTCACACATTAAGCTATCCACTTTGCCCTCGCATTGCTCTACCACAGCTTATAGGTTGTTTATCAACAATGATCATGATTAAGACGCGGAAGAAAAAATGTGTCTAAATCTAAACTTTATTCACTAAAGGGTGTGTCAAGGCGTTTTCCTTAAAAACTAATATTGACGCTTAGCCATATCTTACTTATACACAATAGTAATATTAACCCGTAAATACAGAGAGGTGTCTACCTACATTGGTTATCACACGTCTACTATGATCGCTGGCGTTTTATTTTGTGTAAATAATAAGACATTAGGTATATTTATCCATACAATTAAAATAGACATTTTCTTTTGCGTTTATTATATTATTTGTACGATCTACGATTTGAAAGTTGTATTTTTTAATCTTGTATAGACTCTTTAAAACTAACCCAATGGGTCATCATAGTAATTGTTTAACCCAGGACAAACTAAAACAAAGATTACCCACTACTTATTATTATTAAAATAAAAATCGTTTAATCCTAATAAAAAAAACCACCGTAACAATTCCAAATATCGCAGGTAGTCCACAGATTTGATATTTAAATACAATACAATCTATTTTTTGAATACCTACCTGAATAATATCATTGATTGTATTTCATTCAAATTTTACATTGAAATTGATAATTCAAATACACATATTATATACCAACGTATATAAGAATATAATTAAAAATAATAATTATATGCCTCAAGACACACGCGTTTACCTCGTGCATTTTTTTTTTTTTTGAAATAGTATAATATACAAAAAAAGTATTATTATTATAGGCTTGTTTATTTCTTTTTCTTATAAAAAAAAAATGTACATAATATTATATGTTTATAATACATTTATATACGATATTTGCTACTATAGATGATAAGGACCTTACACAACAAGCAAATGTTTTTATCTATACAATTTAATAATTACAATTTCAGAGAAAAATACAAGCTAAAGTTGAAAAAGGAAGAGTATGGTACAATGAAGCTAAGACAGGCATTTCTTAATAACAATTGAATAAATATTATAATACAGAGCAAATACTTCAAATTTAAATAAATATAGAATACCTAAGCTAATCTGTCTTTCGCAAATAGAATACACTTGTTACATAACCTAAAGAAAAAGTGATTAAAAATAATTTAAACCATTGCTTATAAAAAAATATAACATTTTACTTTTTTTTTTTCGAGTACAGATTAAATTTTCAGAATTTTTTATTGTAACAAATTATTTTTAAATTTTATATTCCTATGCAAAATATTTATTTTAAATTAGAAGCCAATAACGTTAAAATGATATTATCTAAAAAGTAAAATGAAAATAAAATATAGTTGAAAATTGTGGACAAGTCAATGGTGTAAGTCAGCGTTTCTCAAACTTTTTTCTGTGGAACACTTTTTAATGTCCACTTTTATCGAAGAACACTAGAACCCCTACTTTTTTTTCTAAGTACGACGTTCAAATATTATTGCTGTATACTGTATATGCACTATAAGTACACAATAGATTTTGGAAGTACCTACATTTATTTTATAATACAAACATCCCCCCCTGCTAGCCGCTACTAATCATTAGTTGGACATTTTAAAGTAATTTTTTTGAAAATTTTGAAAATAATTACATAAACTTCACGGAAACCTGAAGTGATCTCCGCGGAACAAAGTTTAAGAAACAATATGTAGCAAGTAGTAGTGCTCTACCAGCTGCAATCATCCTGGGTAAGACCAAATAGTTATAGTGAATAAATAAATTAAATATTGAATATTAATTTTTATAATTATTCCTTCTTGTAAATTTTTTTTTTTGAACATTTTTACTAGGAGTTTGGAAGTTTATTTTTTATTTATATTTGTGTTTCAATATATTGAAAAGATTTTACGATTCAACTAGCATAATACTTAAAATTTGTAAGGTTTATTAAGATTCTACAAAATTTATTTTTACATGTCTAGTTATATTTATTGATTAATAACAATAATAAAGGTACTTATATTCTGTTTGATAGGTATAAAATCGAAAAATCAAAAATTAAAAATTGTTGTATCAACAATCTTAGAATATGTGCGGATAGTAATGAATTTAGGTATTTATTTTAGAATGATATGTGATTTTTTTCTATTTACATCACCTTTTGTGACACTGAAATGACTTCTATTTTTCAATTCTTAGCATGGTTCCTGATAGGAAATTTAATTTAGTTATTGATTTATGGTGTAAAAAGTAAAATCGTATTCATAGAAAAAAATATTTTAAAATCTAAAAAAAAACAATTTTCGCGGTGACACGTCCTCATACTACATACACGGTACATCACGCGTCATACCGGTATATAACCAAGGACAATAGTTATACCTCGTCATTTGGATGTTAACTGTTATAGAACGTTACATTTAAATAATAATAAATATTAAATAAACACTGATTAATAGTACAAATAGAAAAAAAATTGTATATAGTAATCGAGCATAAGAATAATTTTAAAGAATAAAAAAATAATGATATAAATTAATCGGCCATGTTTATTGTTTTTATTCGCAGTGCATACATAAGATAAATCCAATTAATTTTTACAAAAATATGTTACTATTGAAATGAACACATTCAACTCGTTTATCTGATTATTAAATAAAACATCACGAAAACACGTGCCTCGAGGGGAATTTGCGTATTTTGTTTTTTGTGGGTATACGAGTACAAATTGTCCAAAGTCATTCAAGATTAACAGCGTAGTCGTAGCACTGCTGATTGTATGTTAGGTTAGGTTATGGTGTAGGTATATAGCTGTAATCTGTAAAATATGTAAAACGAGATGAATTTGCTAATCAAACAAATGTGATTTTATTTGACGTCCAGCGTTGAAATATTTTTACGAATAGGTGTAAACCGTTTACAATCAAACGAATAAATAACACATTATATAGATAAATTCGCGAAAATGCGCTATGCACTTACAAATGGTGCCGAGATGATTATTTCATATCGTTAATGAACAATGTCTGTCTTGTAATAATGTGTTACACAAATTAGCTACTTGACATATTGTGTAGGTAGTATAACCGTCACATTATTAGAGAATTAAAATATGTCACAGCAGAGTCTACGTGGATTTCCTTAAATGTTTTGCATTTAATCATTAAAAAATGTATTATTTAGAATAACAGTTTAAACGGATTAAAAATGTGAGTTTGAGTTAATTTCGAACAAAGTGATTTCGATATTTTTCCACATTCCTACAGGAAATCTTCTAGACACAATATCTTCAGACAAAAACCCTCCATCGTGATAAAAAAATAAAATTAACATTAAGATCTAAATAAAAACAAATGCAATTTATAATAAGTGTTTACATAAATACCCATCCTGAAAACTGTTATAGCTATTCTGTTGAAATGGACTTTTTTAATTCTTACAGATCATTAGATTCTGAGTGGAGCGATGAATGTATTTGTTTTTTAGTATCGTATTTATGTATTTTTTTAATGTCGATCCTTGAAATATAATAACATAATACTGAGCATTACTGTAAAATTTAGAATACCAAAAAAAAAAAAAAAAAAAAAATGATAATAATAACAACAATATTATATAAGGTCATTAATACATTTAACAAAGACTCATCTCGAAGGTAGATATTTAAAAATAATAATGATTATCATAAATTGATAACTACTGCTAATCCAAACCACAAATATTTATTCCTATTATGTATATATATTATTAAAAACAGTCCTTGGACGGTTCACATTACACCTGATTAAAAATTGACACAGACCATGACCATAAGATTGTATAATTTGTAAAATTTTAAAATTTAAAACAAAATAAAATAGAACATTCTTACTATAAATATTTCTTTTTTTTTATGGTTAGTAATATTATTACAGTAAAATTTGTCTTATTGTATCAAGTTTCAGTCCGAACCGGAGAACAAAATTATACCTATTAAAATACCATAAAAAATGCAAACACACTATAAACTATAGATAGGTAACTACCAATATAGTATTAGTATCATTGTAATATTATTACATCACAATTATAACTATTATGATAGTGTTCAAACAATCAATCGTATTGTAAACATTATGTAAATAATATGCTTTAATCTTAAGTTCGTTCTATTGATTTTATTCCTTATTATTCAAGTACAACTTGTTAATAAGTACACTAATATTTTAAGAACATGTTAATACGCGTTGCACTAATAATGGCCTATAGTTGTCAAAGCTGATTATTCACGATCAATAAAATAAAAACTATACATATATATTTATAATACACTAGAACGCCAATTATTCTGCCTGCCAATATTATAAACACTGAGAATAATAGTATATTCTCTACTATAGGTAGTTAATGTGATAATAATATGTTTGTTCAATGATTTTAAATACGATCTAACTCTTTAAGTTCATTGATTAATATACTTTCAGAAATAATCATACTTAATCGCACGTAATAAACGACAAACATTCAAACAATATAATATAATTACAATATAATAAGACGTATGACGTATAATATATTATATTTGTATATAAATGGGCATTTGGCCGACAGTCAAATAGCTGTCTTCTAACCGACAAGGTCGAAATTATGTAAAACCGACAGTAAATACAAAAACTATTGATTAATTCAATAAAATTTTCCTTTAAAAAAAATATTAAAAAAACTGTACCGCCGAGTTATCTTTCACGAGTAGATACTATAGTATACCCATAGAGAACATACAAATGGATAGTATATAGACTCAAACTGTTACTTCTAAGTATATAATATAAGTTTAAACTGAACCGATTTTTTCATTATTCGTCACACATATGTTTCATGTTCAATCATTGTTATATGTTTCACTCAGCATACTTGTTTTGCACATAACATTTTGAAACAATATTATTTACCATATTAGATTATTATATTAGTTAAACAAAGTAGGTACAAAGTGTAGCTGTGCGCGTTAGTAAGTCGCAATCACAAATCGAATTGTTTACAATTAAATAAGTATTAATTAAAACGACAAGTACCTATAATGACTATGCCTTAAAAGCAATTTTCCTTTCAGAAATCGTGCGATTGAAAATTCACATCAGTTGACCACTATACCGGGAATATCACCTCTTATGAGATTAGTATAGGTATGCCATATATGGGCATGTCTTCATTTTTAAAATTTGTTGTGTAAAATGCAGTAAATATAAAATCGATTTTTTTTTTCGTATTTTAGTTCATTGCCGCTTATAATTTTACGTCCGTTTAGTATTACGACCTATCTAAACATTAGAGTGGGTACATTTTTAGGCATTGAAAGACTATCCTCGCAAATAAACTGATTGTCTACTTACTCGGCTACTCTTTATAATAAACACAACTTGTATTATATATGATAATGTGTAGACAAAATATGTAATAAATTAAAAAGTTTATTAACACTTAAACATAGTGAAACTAATTCACATACTATTATACCACAATTATACGAAACTCTAATTGATAAAAGTACGTAAATAAACAGCAGAATCGTAATATTGTAATGACGTATAATCGGAGTTAATCTAGTATAGAAATAAATTAATAACACATTTTTAATCGTCTCAATTATGCGCGTTTAAATTGAATAGAACGCAACTAAATCCAATGGCTTAATTTGTCGTGTTTATTTTACTATAATCAATTCGAATTTATATAGTTGCCGATAAGAAAGCTCTTTTGTCAATTTCAAAATATTAAATACTCACATAATCTGCTCAAATATTTAAATAATTATTTCAATGATAAACTTTACAATTTATTGCAAAGTTGGTTTAATAATAACTTACTACTGTATTGACCGAAATTTACAATTTTCTACATACTAATGTTAGTGTACAATATAAGAGTATTATGCTTTAAAAACAATATAGAATGCATACTATATCAATTATATCTATTGTTAATTATTAAAAAATAAAACAATTTAAGTACAATGGAAATTTGTTTTATGCGTAATAGCTTAAATAAAATATTATGCTGAAAATAATTATTCACCAAATTATCCATTGCCATTTTACGTAAATTAACTACTTTATTGTTTTATTTGTTTTATCTTAAAACTATTCGCTGATGATCGTGTTAATGACATGCTTACGTGTTAACTTATTCCTTTAAATTTTCTCGACGCTCCATAGTGGGTATAGGTACATTATTGTAGCTGAACTTAAAACCATTATTTTTCCATGCTTACTTGGAACAAATTTAAGACAATACTCAATAATCATTTCTTTTATTTTTTGCTCAGTTAACTATAAACAAATATTGGACAAATTATGTATTTTAAAAATAAACACTTTATACTTAACAGTTTGTTTTCGGAATTTAAATTTTGAAAAATATATATTCACGTGGTGTAAAAAGAAAATTTTCTTTTTATTGTTTTAAAAGCAATCACCTATAATTGTACAGTAAACAATAGTTTACATTTTGAATGTATATTAGTGATGAACACATGTAAACAGTTATTAGTTCCATTTAATTTTCAAACATTAAGACGTTCTACATTATTTAGTAACATTTATAAAGACTTACAACGCCCAACACGTGAAATTCATATTTAAAAAATTGCAACTTAAGTAATTTGAATTCATATTATATAGAATGTATGGATTTTGAGTTCTTATTATTTTATAATGTTTTGCGTATCAATAACTGTTAGAAATTTGACAATAAATCGATAAAAAAAAAAACTAAACTAAATGTTTTTAATTTTTTCAGATTTAAAAAAATAATTAATTCAAAATTGTGTATAAATACTCCCATGTCACATTTCATACATATAGCGATAAAATATTATTATTAGTCATATATCTACCTACAATGTGGAATCTTTCAACAATCTTCAGTTGTTGTAACGTATTATTATAACGGACGAAATTAATTTATTATTTCGTCCGTAATGAGGTATTTGTAACTTCATCTATCCCATCTATCTATTACGTTTTTGAATAACTTTAAATATTATGTTGGGCAATCGTATATAATAATATCGTCATACAAGCATAATAATTCGACTCGCGGATCCCTGGTTGTTTTCGCATAACATTATACCCGTATACATATTATAAATTATAAAACGATCGAATGCAATGAAAATATCCAACAAGGCCGTAAAACTTGTTGAATACACACGCTAACACCCAACGCTCGTTCAATACATCACAATTCCGTCACGCAATAATACGAGGAAAAAATAAGAAAAATCTAATCAAACTCCAACGAAACTTGGCTAAGCTATAGTGGTTCATACTACCGTCCGCCAAACTCGATGAAATTGAAATATCGAAAATAAAGTAATAATATTATAACATTTATAACACTATTCAACGGCCGACCCCTTTGAATGTCATCATATCCGACCGGAAACAAAGCTAAATTTTGTATTCATGTTACTGATCGCAGTAAATAAACGATAGAGAACGGTAGCAGTTTTGATAAGACAACAAGAGTCGAGGGTGCATTTAACTAATAGCTGTTTCCTGCATATGCTCATCGCCGATATACATTAAAAATGTAAACTATTGTTTCATTTACAATAATTATAGGTAAATGCTTTTAAAATATTTTCGTACTGAATAGCAATTTAACTTCATTTTACGTGCCAATATATATGTATAAATATTTTTTCAATTAAAATTCCAAAACAAATAAGCTATACAATAGTTTCTTTACAATAATATATTATAATATTTGTTTGAAATTCACTGTGCGAGAATAAGAAATGATTATTTTTCGACGACATATCAATGTTATTAAAATATGCAAAACCATTGTTTTTATTATCCTACCCAAGTCTGTCCAGACATTTATATTACTTACGTTTTATTCTTTTTATATTATAAAACTTCTATAATGTTCAAAATAAGGAATAATTTTATTGAATTATTATTGTTTTTAATATTTATATATTTAAAAAGATTAACCAAGTACCAAGATAGGTGGGATAATGATATACATTTTAAATCAAATACGCATATCCTTTATACCTACTATAATAACAGTCTGGAACACGTGAGATTAATTGGCCATCAGTTATGATACGTAATTCGACATATTGAGTGTTCTTCGAGTATGTCTAATGTCTATACGATGTAAAAATTATTCTTTCTTTTCACTTTTCAGGCATCGATAATAAATGATTAGCCGTCGTTAAACTTGTTTTGATCGTCTACCTTATCTCTTCACCTTTACTAACTAATTATAATTTACGCCTATACAACTTAATTAATCAACGACTAATGAATGATACATTATTGATTTTTATGGACTGATTAATTTTCATTAGGAAAAAAATGTTCATTAGCATTTTAGTCGACATAGTGCCAGCATACCGTGTAGTTTCGTTTCACGTTAAAGATAATATTATATTTTATTATTGTTGTTAGCGTTTACCGTATATTTATACTGTAAACTGTTCTTTATTCTTTGCGTGTGTGTATGATACAAGTTTTATATTATTATTTTTTTATTGATGCAAGTCGAACCGTTGCTTTAAAATAATTGATATTATAAGAACGCGGTTGCCATTGAACGTCTGTGAAGTGCATTAATTGTTAATATTTAAGTTGGATACAATAATATTTAATATTTGTAATATTTATTTTTAACCAATTTCAAGCAGAAATAGTTTTATTGAATTTTGAAAATAAAAATCATATTTCAAATGAAAACTATTTGTATAAGAGAATTTTCGGACAAATGTAATTCAAAAGGTTAGTTTCTAGACTATAGATATTCTCATTGAAAAATATTAATGTGCTATTTATTTTATTTTCTATCACTCTCTCTCTCTATCACACACACACACACACACACACTATCTAACCTAACAAGTAACAAGACATATACTAAACGCATTCGTGTAAAATTGTAGTTTATGGTTGAAAATGACTAATTACAAAAATTTAAGATAATAATATTTTTAAACATTTGATATATCGGTTGTATATTTTATTTTGAAATTAATAAATATATATATTTTTGTTTTTATTTAATAAGTATAAGTATTAAGAATTTTTGAGACAATATTTAGTCAAACTGACATATGAAATCCCAACAATGCTATTCTTCATATTTTTTTTTATAAGTGTTTTACTCTAATCATCTATCTAAAACCATAAAATCAATTTTGCGTAAATTAATTTTATCTAAGTGGTGGAGGGTTAGAGAGAGCAGATAAATAGTGCGCAGCTGACATCCTCTTAATACCTCCTAATAGCTGTTAGGAATTTCAAATATTTACCAGGTAATTTTTTATCAAAACATTTCAATTAAATTGTTGTTATTATTTATAAGTCATAAGTTTTTCAGTTTTCTTTATACGTTTCATCTAATTCAAATTCAACATGTCCAGTACTCCAGTTTAATAAACACAATAATGTTTATGTTAGATAAAATAAAAATACCCATTAGAAATATATTATCTTTATATTATTTCGTGTATATTTTATGCCTTTTATTTTGGAACACAGTAAGTTTAAAATTACAAAAATTTTTTTGCGCTACGAATAAATCCAACAATTAAAAATTAGAATTAGAGAAACATGTTTATTATTATTATTTTGCTAAGTTATATAAAATCTATAGTGAAAAATGTAAGACTTTGTGGTACATAATAAGTATTTCATTATATGAAATTAAAATTAAATAAATAATGGGAATACAATTTTAAATCTATGAGTTTTATAATTCAGCGTTCATTACATTATAACGAATTAGGAGTATGATATTATGATAAATTAACTATTTATGCAAAACTTTTCAAAATTTTTGCACAAGCTATAATGATTATTTATTTTATTTTATTTTATTATTCACAGCTATTATAAAAAATATAAACAGTGTCTTTTTAAATTATGCGGAGTACGGTTAATCGGTTACGTGTAAAAATACATTAATAACATAGGTTATTGCGACGTTTATATCATTATTAATTTAATGATAATAATAAATTATAAAAAGTATTATAGGATTAGAATATTATAATATGAACGATTTAAATTGTTTACGAATTATTAGTCAAAGAAACGAATAAAATACAAATTACAATTGTTTTATTCTAAAAAATAAATAAACTTAACACACACGTCTGTTCACCCATAGTATATAATATAATGTAATATTATAATCACATCGAAAATAAATATTTTAATACGAAAACTATAGCATTAGAATCGTTAGATGATTAAATATAAAGTTTTAAATTGAAATAAATGTAACTATAATTTTAAAAAAAAATTGTCTAATAAAATGTAATAAAATATAAAAATCACTGATATGCAAAAGGCTATAGCAATTTAATAAATCACTAAAATATAAATTCAACATATTTTACAAATCATAATATACATTTCAGAAGAATACGAAGAAAAATTAATAACGAAACGTCAACACATTTTTTTTACAAGAAGTAAAATCGTTGACTTAAAATCGTGTAAAAAATATTTTTAGTATTACTACATTTTTAGTTGAATAGTTGCTTCGGCGAATTGCTGGATTTTTAATTAATTATGATTATAAATTATTACGTTTTAAATTTAAAACATTTACTATTAAAATATATTTCATTATTATGTAATGCCTAAAAACACTATTTACACATCGATAAAAAAGGAAATAATAATAATAATAATAATAATATTGAACTCTGAACTCAAATACGATTTAGAGTCCCGTGGAATCGGGTTGCCTTCCACCAGTGGAGATTTGGTTTCAATAAAATCATAATTTAATACGTAGTTACATTTTTAGAGCGATAATATTCCACGATTCCACCACTTTCCACGGATATCGCTTTTTATTGATTATTTAGTAATTTTATATGTTATATATATTAAAAAAAAAAAAAAAAACAATCTTCTCTGTTTGTAAACAGCGATAGTTTCACCGTCGCATTTTTGATTTTCGATTTTTTTTTTTCTGTTACAGTCGACTGTCTGTACGGAAACCACTCGTCGACATCGCGGTCCGGAGAACTGGGCGCCGCAACACCGCACGACCAGCAAACGATTGATGCGCAACGGGCAGTGCGTCGCTGCACCGAGGAAAACAACACGCCATCATGGTGCACACGGGATCTTGTGGCGACCGACTGCACGACATACTGGTCAGCTATTTGCCGATACTCACGTGGATGCCCAAATACAAGAAGTCGGACTTGCTGTACGACGCCGTGTCGGGTATCACGGTCGCGCTCACGCTGATGCCTCAGTCCATAGCGTACGCGTCGCTGGCGGGACTGGATCCACTCGTAAGTGCGAGCAACAAGTCTTCTTCGCCCTTTTCATGTGTTCGATAAGAAAGATTTTTAGTATTTTTAAATACACTTAAAGACCATATTTTCGAAAGCTCGAGATTTAGGCGATATACAGTTCTGTATTCAAAACCAATTTTTGTTTACTGAAATTATTCGGCAGACGATTTTTCTGTAAATTTCGATGTATTCAAATCAGAATTTCTACGAGCGGTTTCGCTTACATCATTTGCCTAGGACAATATAGATAATATGCTTATTGCTCATACACGCGACATAAAATATGTTATTATTTGTTATATCTATTTACGAAAAAAGTTAGGCAAGGGCTCGATAAAACAAGAAAAATAAGTTAGATTTGCTTTTTTTATTGATTTAAAAACAATAGTGATAAACCATATAAATCAATTATAATTTTACAATTTTTAATAATCGTATAACCACAACCGGGAATACAAAAAATCCCACAAGTATTAGAAAATATATTGAGATATATTGTGTATATTTGAAAATCATTAATTTTTTAATCGATTACCTACATCATTTTTATAGAAATACATTTTAAAACAATTTAAAATAAAATATTAATTTAGAAAAATGTAATTACCCTACAATTAAAGGCATATAACAAGTTAAAAATAAAATACGACTTTTATTTCGACAGTTTCACACGGTAAATTCTTTCTGCTTAAGCACGCAACAGTGACAAAAATAACATTTTTTACTAATATGCTTAGAATTTTCTTAAATTTATAAAATATTACTGTACTGACCAAATTGTATACCACTCTTCGATACGTCATTACTATTCTTTATACTATTTACTACCTAGAATTTATGAACTCACACCCACCCCACACGAGAAAATTCTCTGTTATATGAAATAAAAACTGTAAGAAAGGTATTTTAGTTTAGATTCCTATAGATTTCGATTTAATTGGCTCATCGTTATATCGTTATTAACGCACGTATTTGCATTACTTCTTCGACTTACACACGAAAAACGTACAAATTTACGTTCCACCTATTCAACTCACCAGTTTAGTTGTTTTCGTTATTAAAAGAAATTAACTTGCTATGGAACTCAAACACAATATAGTAATATTTTTTACGTTCTGTTGTTGGTTTTTTTCGATGCTTATTTCAGTTTCAAGACAAATTATAAATATTTTAAATTGTTGTTCTTTAAATACTTATAATTTACAGTTTAAACTTTAAAATTAAAGAATCGACAATAATAACCAATGAGAGAAATAAAAGTTCATTTTCACAATGATTAGGGTGCCTTGTTATTTCTAAAATTATAAATTTTCGGTTGAAATATGTCTCGCTGTAAATGCGTACATCATTTGTTTTATCAAATTTCCGAACATAAAAATATATCAATATTAACAGATTAAAACAATTTTTATTAATTTATAAGCTATTTAAATTATATTATATTGTAAATATACTAATATTTGCGTATAATAGTTCATCCAATTACACCGAATTCTCATCAATCGATCATTTTTATGGTATTTATTATGTATATTTGTGTATAAGAACATAAAAATATAATGATAATTGACAAATACCGATTTTCGAACAGATTATTTGATGTAATTAAAAGTGATTTTTTAAATATTTACAAGGAATAAAAACAACAAATATACCTATTTAATTTTTTTTTTTTTTATCAATTTATTGACAAAGAGCATATTGTTCGCGCAGATTAATCATTATAATATTAATAACATTGAATTGTTCAACGTAGAACACCCACATACTATACACCTATATACCTATAAGCTATACTTTAATATATCGCCTGTTTTTGACTAAAGAAAATCATCATAATATAACTAAAAATATTATTCCAATTTTCCTACACATTATTAAATAATTGTCTTTCACAGCTTTAATGACATATTTTAAAATTTGACAAAATCGTGTCCAAATAAATTTGACACACAATTTATGCATAATCAATTTCAATATTTTAATTAATTTCGATGTGTTATGTTATTGATCATTATGAATTGTTTTGTTAGTTTGGATTGTATGCTGCATGCTTCGGTAGCGTGATGTACATAATATTTGGATCAGTACGGCAAATTACTATCGGTCCTGCGTCCGTCGTTGCATTGCTCACGTTCAACTACGTCAATCCAGCGTTACCAACCACGGCGGTAATTCTCTGTTTCGTGTCTGGAATTGTCGAGCTCATATGTGGACTTTTGCGCTTAGGTACAGCAAGTTTGTTATCGAATAAAATTAGAACGAACCGCAATTTATTTCCATTCCATTTAACGGTGTGGTAAGAAATCATTATAACGTACGAAAAAAAAATAAAAAAATTTGAAAAATGTATTATTTTATCGATGTAAATATTATATTATCGTTTATTGATGTCGTTGTCGTTACGTCTCTTCGAATAGGCTTAAACGAATTGCATGTTTAGAGACTGATTAGATACTACGTCTCAATAATTCATATACGATTCCCATAGTTAGTGGTTTTCTAAATAATCTAATTCTCTAATCGGGTATATAATGTGTTATTACGAGGACATAAATTAAATAGTAGCACTTTTGCGCGGAATAAAACAATATGCTCTCCGACTGTACCGACTCTGTGCCAGCAATCGTATAAAATATTTTATTACACGGTGTTTGACTTGCTAAATAAATTCATACGGTATTTACTCTATTAATTAAACTATAAAATAATGGAATACAAATTATCACGAAAATGATCTAAAAGTGCTATAAAAACACAACAGCGTTGACATGCAATAATTTTATAAGTACAGTTTCACACAGATAAAACGATGGCGTAATACGCCAAACAATTTACGTAAATCTATAACTGACAAAAAATTCCCTCGTTGTACGCATCTGAATTAAAATACCTTTCGAGTATGTTTTTCTAACCTAATCGGTTTTATATTAATTTTTGAAAAATAATGAGTCAGTATACTCGTAAAAGTTCCGTATTATATTGATCGAAAATCGAATGATCTTATTAAGTCTGCCTGACAATCCATCACCATTAAATGATATAAATTTAATAAAAAATTATAAGAGCAATACATATTGTTTTAACGTTTAATACATCAAAATATTAGTGGCGTTCGATTCTCCAGTCTGTGGACAATAACTATAAAAAATAGCACTCAGTACGCGAAACTTATTTACACCGACCCGTACGCACTTCCATTCAAAGTAAATAACGTCTAAATCGGTTTTTTATTTACTTATCCTTCTCTCGTGTTGTGTAGGATTCGTCGTGGAATTCGTTTCGATGCCAGTGACGGGTGGATTTACATCGGCGGCGGCTATTATCATGGCATCGTCGCAGTTGAAAGGATTGTTCGGCATTTCATTTGACGCCAAAAACTGTATGGAAATGTGGATAAAGTTTGTTGAAAACATTGAACACTTTCGAATAGCAGACACCGCTATGGGACTGATATGTATATTCGTACTGATAGGACTTAAGGTGAGTATACTTCGTGTATATATATATATATAGTACAAGTTAAACATCAGATTAAAGAGCACGCATCGTTTGTAGAGCTTAAAAACAATAAAAGTCAATGCTAAAGGAATGAAAGCAAAAACGTATTCGGTGTTATTGTTTTTATTGACCACCGGAAGCAATGTTCTCGTGGTCGTCGTATCGTCGACAATCGCATATTTTTCAATTAGACAAGGCCAGTCGCCATTGGTATTGACAGGTAGATATGACGTTACATTATAACTATAGTACTTAACGCATTCCTGATTGTAAACAAAATATATTTGTTACGCCGTACACCGTTTATTTTATTTAGGTAATATAGCTAGTGGGATACCGCAATTTCGGTTTCCGTTTTCGGACTACGAAGACGAAGACGAGAAGTTTACATTTTTCGAAGGTCTGTCCAGGTTATGGCCTGGTGCGATAGTTGTTCCGTTGGTGTCAATTTTGAGCACAGTGTCAGTCGCTAAGGCATTCAGTAAGTTAATCCGATTTTCAATGTTTAAAATCAGTGCCTAATTTTATACACTGTGCTAGGCAAATCCTATATGCCTGTATGCCTCCGTGCCATCTTGAAAATAATATGTTTGTAGTTTTATACTTACTGGCTACTTGGGTATCGTCACATTCACTTTTCGTTCACGCTACCCACTCGACTTTACTGCAGCACCCATTTCTCACGTATTTTATGTCGGTATATACAAGCTTAATATAGTTTTAGATTTAAGACTACACGTTGTGTATGTTTACTAAAACTATATTCAACAAGGACTGCCAGATAGTAGGTTTGATTCCTCGACTTTCAATATTTAAAAGTTCCTCAGCGCACCACTCGTTCGACTACAACATTTTATGTTCCCTTGTGTTTCACCAACTACTTGTTAAATGAACCCATCAGACATATGATGCATAATGCCAATTTGGACTCCACTTTTCTTTTATAACACCTTTTAATTAGCTCTTTTATCATATTCAATTGTATAGTAATTTTTTTGTGATGCTTTTAAGTTCACGTCCTTCTTTATTTATTAATGATTTCCACTTTGTTGTAAAACACATTAACATCTTCACGTATCTATCTATTAATAGGTAATTTTATGTATTTTTTGTTTTGTAAACCATAATATATATAGGTACCTGTCATGTTTATGCACAAAAGGGCTCAGCCAGTATATTCTAAAATAAAATAAAATAAGTAATGCTAAATTATAATAAAATGTATACTTGTTAAAAGACTAATTTCAAATGTGTTAACCTAACTTGTAGTGTGTGTAATGAACGATAAATAATATTCGAAATCATCTATCGGGCATAAAAACTGGTGAATTTCAATATCACATTGACAAAATATAATCATTACCTATTAATAATAGAAAAATAATTTAACCATTTTTTATTTCGTAGGCGGTGGAAGAGTCGTCGATGCATCTCAAGAGATGATAGCGTTGGGTTTCTGTAATATTTTCAGCTCGTTTATGGGATCTATGCCGGTTGCGGGAAGTATGACCAGGTCAGCTCTTAACCATACTACCGGTGTCCGTACAACGTTCAGTTCAATATTTACCAGTAAATAACCAAACATTAAACGGAACGTTTTGCACACTTTTAACGTTTTGAAAACCGATTTATAGCTATACTAGGCATGCTGTCGTTGTTGTTTTTGACTCCACTTCTCTATTACATACCCAAGTCTAGTTTGTCCGCTGTACTTATATGTGCGGTGACTTCAATGTTTCGATACGACATGGTGATTTCGTTGTGGAAAACCAACAGTAAGTAACCGTTAATTTTTTGTGTGATCTGAAACAATGCAATTTACCTAATTAAACCTGCAAAAGTATATTTAGCCTCAGTCTTGAGTTTATACTTTAACAACGAATAAGAATTCATACAAAAGATTTAAAGGCTTTCTAATATTTGATTTATAATTATTCAGTGACTAATCGTCTTAATGGTTTATTGTCAAGACTAAAACTGAAATGACTATATGTATATAACTAAATATATAATTGAACTTGTAGGTAACGTATTTCAACATTATGTAAACTCGCTTTAAGCTGGTTGCCATGATAAAAAATTAATAATTAAAAGTTGGATTTGTTTATGTATCCGAATTTCAAGTATATAGTATATAAGTACTTCAAATTATACTCAAATCAATCTTATTAAAAATCAATATAGGTACTTTGTATACTTACTACAATATTAATGAAGGAAATTATTTTAAAAAATATTGTTCTTTACAACATTATAGCAACAAAAACAGTTTAATATTGGATAATCAAGAATATAATTTAACAGATTGTTGTTATATAAAAAGTTTTGTAAATTATTATATATATTTCTAACTATAGTACTTATTGTTAGAATTGTTAATTGCATTTTGTTATATAATAGTAAAACCATACATTTGTTCTTTCATTTATTAATTTCACAAACTTTATAATTCGATGTAATTTTAATTATATCATCATGATTTTAAAGGCTATAATAATCGTTGAACAAAGAACAAAATGCATATTTTTAAATTAATCAAAACTTAAAAATAATGTTATTTTTTATCCATTTATTAGCTTTTTTCGATTTATAATATAAAATACCTATATTTATTACATTTATCCAATATAACTTAGTATTACTTTTCAACTAAGTAAAGGTAATAATGTTGTTATATAATATATGAATAATTTAATAGCAGTATACGAGTAAAGTATTGAATTTACAAATTTAAAACAATAGGCTACAACTTAAATATCTCAATAGGTTTCTAGGTCACTTCATAAGTTTGCTTCTATATATGAGTTATTTACGGGTATAATGTATATGATATATACATATATAATATGTACCGTCTCTGTCCGACGGGTACTAAAAAAAAAATCAAAATTATGTCATCTACGAGTATATTAGAGTCTAAAGACCTATTATTACTTCTACTTATGAACACTATTGTCTAACGAAGTAGTTAAAGCGTTGAGCATTTTACGATTTTTTATACCATTCGCTATTACGCTTTCAAAATACAACATTTGACAAAAAGTATATTATTATGACATTATCTTCAAATTATAATTCTCTTCAAATTCAGAAATACGTCTTTAGACTCTCCTCCCTTGTACACGCCTCTATTTGGAATTAGTGGGATTTTGATATACATAATTGTTCATAATAGATAGATGGCCACGAGGATATATTATTACGTCCTCCGAATTTTAGACTTATCTTTTTCTCCGTTACCATAACACCACTGTGAATTATAATATTACATACATTGTTCTTTTATGTTTAATACATTGTTATAATATCGTATGCAGAAACACATATGTACCGTATACACATATTATTATATATTAGGTACGACACTGGTTCGTGTAATGGGACGCTTTATATACTGTTCGTTTATTATAACAAATGTATAAACGTACAAATATAGTTTGAAACGGAACAATGTTAACAATGCTGACAATACACGTTAAGGCTTCAATTATATTATCTAATACTTTGGGTTCTATTACACAGGACGTGATCTAATACCGTTTTCCACCGCGTTCGTCGCATGTTTGATATTCGACGTGGAACTGGGACTCCTGTTCGGCATCTGTGTCGACTTGCTGTGCGTGCTCTATCGCAGCGCCAGACCATCGATTTCTATCGAAAAAGAAACTGTGAGTAAACTCAAAAATTAAGTCTTTTTCGTTTCCGCCACGAATTATTTTATAATTTACCAACCTTTGAATTCACGAGTTTTCTATTTATATTATTATTATTTATGTCAATCTAAATTTTTTATACAAGTGATTCGCTACAACTAGTAAAAAAATTCTAGTTCGATCGTATACAGTAAAAGTTAAGAATTTAATTTGTTATGTAAGTATTTACTACTACATAAATTTATAAAACTATTTTTTTTTTAAGTATATAATAATATCATTTTAGTTTATAACTTATTTTTAATTTGCAGACAAGTAATACAACTGTTATAAATTATAATTAAAAATATAATAATGTTACTATTAAATCGTAAGTGAATTACATTAACCATTTGAAATTTAAAAATAAATACGAACACAAAATAATAATATTTAGAATAGAACCATTTTTTTTTATTATATAATTTTTCGATAGACAATTTTATATTCTACATGAATTAACAGTAATACCTGATTATAATTTTTCAGCTGTAACAACGAAACTGTTACAACATATCAATATTATTACATTGTATTATAACTACATAATTTGAACAGTAAACTTATTTTTTTTTTTTAGAACTCGGGTTACATAAAATGGGTGGTCAGGCCCAGCAGCGGACTACTATTCCCAGCCGTAGACTACATGCGACAGAGGGTCATTGCCGAGATGTCGTCTTCGGAACGCCCGAACAAACCGAATCTCATAGTTGTGGACTGCGCGCATTTTGACAAGACCGATTTCACGGCTGCCCAAGTACGAACACTTACCCTGCCTTTTGTAAAATATTATTATATTCTCTTGTCAGACGACCCATAAGAAAAATTCTAATTGAATTGCTATATTATACAGCATCGGCGTTGCAAAGGTGGGGCAGAGGGGGGGAAGTTCCCTCCCCTTACACTTCAAACTAAATTATATTTCTTACACCTTATAAATTGAGTTTTAATGATTTAAAATTGGCTACGTCACTGCCCCCCCCTGATTGAAATTCTAACTACGCCCATGTTACACAGTGATATTGGTTTTAGTACAACAATATCATTATAATATAATACAACTTAATATTTTATTCTTTTTATCGTCTTGTGATAAATTAAAAAAAATCACGGCCCAAAGTAGATGGAAATCATAAGTGTAAAATAATATTATATAATGTGATTTGTGTTATGTTTAGAACCGTTCAATTTTAATCTTTGATTTTTTTATTTCGCAGGGAATCAAATCCTTGATAAATGAACTAAAATCCGAGTCATGTCAACTCGAACTGATGAACGCCAAAGAATGTGTAGCGGCTATACTGGAAGCTACGCTAAACATTAAAATCTTATCTATGGCTCCGATACAAGATTCTACTAAGAAACTTAATTTTAGTATGTGCACATAATAATATACTATATACGATATATTATTTCGTATTCATCGTTTAGTAAAATCGACTATTTCGCTGAAACTGAGTTTTTAAACTTTGTAAAATATGAAAAAATCTATAATGAGAATCTTTTGGTATATTGAATTTCATATTATGTAAATTAAAAAATAAAACTCTGTTATTTCTATAAAGCAATTCATAATATTTATCTCACATTTTTATTCAAAAATAATAAGTATTTTTAAATTTTAAATTTTTAAGAGAATAAAGAATGTAGGTATTAAGTTTTTTTCTATCCATCACAGCATTTGCGTAGAAAATTTCATTTAATATTCAACTTTGATGGTGGTTTTTATATGTAGAAAAATTTTACCAAACGCTTTTATACAAAATTTTTGATTGTGAATTCTCGATATTCTTTCATTAGACGTTGTTCTTAATCTTAATAATATTGATTATTTTGAAAAGTTGGTACAGTAAATTTTTTATTCTTGAACCTACAGAATACCAACTATAGATGTAATTTTCCTAGAAACCACTCAAAAACTGAAATAAATTATTATTGTTTCAAAATATTATGATAGAATAAAACAAAATTAAAAAATAAAAACACACATCATTATAAAATCGATACATTTATTACTCCATTGAAACTCTTTAATCTAACCTTTTTAATAATTGTTATTTATTTATTTATTATAATAATGTTGCAAAAAGTATATGGTCAAATCGTAAAATAATTTCAAATATTAGCGTTGTCAATGTAATCTCAAAAAGTGTCCATGCAGTGACCTTTTTCAAAAACATTGTTTTTATTTCACGAAATAGTATTTTTTTTCTGAAAAAGCCTTTCACTATGTGGCTATGGCATGTCACATGCATGTATAATAACTACATATTATACAATCGATTAATGCCGTAGCCAGAAGTAGCGAGGAGAGACATTTCCCATTTTCCAAAATCTGTATAGGTAAAAATGTATGTTCTACGATAACTGCTTCATAACTGAAACTAAATAACTATATGCTAGCTTATAATATTATATCTTCAAATGCAATCAATATATCCATTGCATCATGGTTCTACTATTTAAATATTCGAACTTATTTTTGTTCGGTTCTGTCATCATTACAATTATTTAATATACAATATTTAACCCATAGTCACTGGTCAATATATTGTTTTAAATAATTAGATTACATTTTCGTATTTGATCCGATAAATTGTCTTCCAGTTTTCAGACACTAACTTTTTAACTACTTGTATTTACTACTTACTTTTTAACTATTTATATTCGCGGTAGGAAAGAGGTTAGCTCAGTATAATTGAGTGAATTTCAGTCCATCCAACAATAAAGTTCTAGTTCAATCTTTATTCTTTAAAGCATTCGACTTCCTCTCCAAAAAATAGATTAAAAATTCTGGCTACCGACAGCCTATACCACAATTACATTTCATGATATGTATTTTGATATTTTTATTTCAGTAATTAATTTTACTATTTAGTTTTTACAAAAATCGTTGCATTTATAATATTATTTGTATTTATTTATTATAATAATTTAAATGTATACCATATATTATTAACTTTTGAGATAATACTACTGTGCTGTAAAACAGTTTGAATAGGTTCTTAGAATAAATAGATAATATTTTAAAATTAATCTATGTATTTTAAAAATGCCATTACGTATAATTATAGTGAAATTCATAATATACGTAAAAGTTATAAGTCCCTAAACTAGATCCAATTTGTTGTCGGAAACCACCCTCATAGTTGAAGATTGAACCATTTTATCGATTACGTGTTATGTATAAAGACACAAAAAAAAATTGAATAGTAAATTGATAAAAAAAGTAGTAGGTACCAATGTAAAAAATTACAATCGATAACATTTTAATAAACACATCGATTGACTAGTGATTTGTTCAGCGTTTTATTAAAAACGAAATCCTTAAGTTTTCATCAACAATTAAAGGCATAGTTTATAATAAATATTTAATTTATTTCGCGTATATTTAATCATTCATATGTTTTTATTTATACAGTTCAACCTGATCTCAATGGAATTGAATCGATGACATTACACGAGATGAAAATGAAAAATATCTGTGAACGTAAAGCGTGATTGTTACTCTTATTATGTAATTTTACTTTTGTATACTATATATTTATAAACTTGTAAGTTACTATATATTTTTTTTACTATTTTACTAATTGTTAACTTAATATTTATATTCTAGGAATATTTATAAATAATGTATATTATTATAAAATATTGTGAAAAACTAATAAATGTTTTATTATTATTTTTATGTTTTGTTAGAATTAGTATTGATAATGACACATTTAAACTACTTACAGACATTATTTTATTTTTCGAACTTCAATGGTGTCTGCAAAATGTTAAAATATGAAATAAAATCCGTAAATAAACTTTTAAAATGCACTTATTAATTAATCATGGTACGTTTTTTATTCGGTGTTTATTACTTAAAGTGTTAACCTGACTTGTGAAGCACAATAATTTAACTTATTTTATTTTATCGTAGAAAATATAAATTTTAAAATAAGTTTAAAAATTAGTTTCTATTAAAATCGATTTTATAATTTGTAAATATATATATATATATATAAATAGTTTTATTTAAATTTTCATTGTTATAAAATTTTAAAAAAACCCTAATCTATAACATGAATATTAATTATTTTAATTTGTATGTAAAAATATTTGTTTCTTTTAAAAATTAACTACATATTGGTTCTTTTTAGTGTTTCTTAAAAAAAATAGAGAATACAACCTTTAAAGTCTTTAGTTAATTTTATATTAAATACGTATGGAAAATGGTTTATTTTTAAATGGAAAAACATTTAATCATATTAAACATATCATATTCTAATCTAAAATATCAATATTAAATGTATAATCAGAGTATTAATTAATACATTGTTGCCTACAGCTCAACAACTTGATTGCTTTACATGCGGCTTGGTAAAACTATACGGGAGTAATTTCCTTTTGCATCCATTGCCGTCCAGTATTGTAAAATATATAACTTAGAATTATTCGTTGATTTTCCGATCACATATGACTTAAAAGAAATTAAACGTCAGATACTCATAAACAAAACTTCATACAATTACATTCAACCTTTTTTTATAATTCTTTTAATCAAAATCTTCATGGAACATTGTGTTACATTTTCAAATCTTAGGTTTGAATATTAAACAATTTATTAATCCAATAGATATTCATCGATCTTAACTACGATTGCGATTTTCCTGTGCATTATAAGATTGTAGATCAACACTGGGTAGTATGGTCCCGGATTTGTATAAACTTAATAAATTCACGTGTTGGTCATTAGCCCAATAATATAACGCAATGTTTTTTTTTATATCGTGGTTGTAAAACAATACAGACAGTTCTTTAATCGGTCATTAAATACAATTAAACGCTTATAATTGTTTTTGTTTTTTTCCCCAAAATAAACTCGAGAAAATAATTAAAAATATTATTAGTGTAATTTATTTAATTACGGTTATTTCTTATTATACATTTTTAACATGATATAACAATAGTTATTTTTATTATATTTACACGTTCTGATAGGCACATATTATATACATATTTTCTCTATTAATGATATCCGAAAAAATATGTCCATTTTTCGTTTAATTAATTATTAAATAATTTAATAATAATCGATATTCAAACTGTAAATAGATATGCGCATTAGTCATTAATCATTATTTAATATTTTAATTACATAAATGCTGGACATAATTCATTCATTGAATATCGATATTACGAGTTTTCTCATTTCTTAATGATAAGACGAGCAAATATGTATGATATATCCCTACCTTACTAGACCTTAAACTTTGACTTATTAATACTGACGAGCCATCACTGATTACTCAACAGTTGCAAACATAATAACTATCCGACAAAAGAAATAGACGCTATTTCTTCTAATATTTTAAATAATCAAATGGACAACATTTTATTTTATATATATTTTTAAACATCGTGTTTAACAGTGCGGATGTTTATTTCTCCAATATTATTATATATTTTATGAGTGACAACGATTAAAAGTGGTAACAGTAAACAATCTCAGACTTTGTATGGTAAGTCCATTGAATTTGTACTTTGATTTACATACTTTATGTTAGACAACTGAAAAATAATATAAAACAATTAAAACTAATCAAATATTTTTTATCCAACAAATATTATTGTTAAAATAAATAAAATTATTTTAATCAACAAATTTTATTTTTTTATTTAATAACGATTAACTTATTTGAAAAAAAAACATTGCATTACTAATAATATTTTCTATCGTAAGTAATTTATTTTAAAAACGAATAAGTACATCTATATTTTTACTAATAGTAATACCGAAAACTGATAACAATATTGATAGTATGTTGATATTCAGACTAATAGAATTGATACTAAACAACATTTAAATTTACAATATATTCATATGATCAAATATAATAATATAATATCGCAAATATTGTTAATAACCACTTTTTAAATATGGATAACAATAATGGGTATTGACAGTTTAAAAAAAATGATCCACTTACTGCACGATTTCTAGAAAATTTAGATCCTATATTTTTACAACGGCACATAATAGCGAACGCTCATCTATTTTTCTTTTATTGTATTTTATTAAGAATTTAAGAATTCAATAATTATTATGGTTATTAATTTATTATAGCTTACTTTAAAATCTTTCCGTACTTATTAGGTCGTATACACTTTAGAGTCCTTTACATAATGCTGATTTTGCAAAAAACTTACCGCTCTCTAAAGCTATGTTTCTTCAATAAATTATAAATTATTCTGACTTTGATCTCTTTTCTGGTCAATTAAATATAAAAACTATGTATCTGAAGTATCTCATTAAGTTCTGATACATTATATTGTTTTCTATAATAATACCATTATATATATATATATATATTATTACAAATTACCTACTGTAGTTTTATTTTTCATATCATACTATACACATCAATGGTTCTCAATCTTTTTAGGACCACGTCCCAAATTTTCCGTTGAAAATCCATCGCGACCTACATGTTTTCACTCTTACAGGATCAATTAGTAGTTCTAAAAAATCAAACTTTGTCTATTCCTTTATACTATAAAGTTTATAGGCTTAAAATGAATATAATTTTACAAATGTATTTTTAATAATGAAGCATGTACAATATACAAATTGTTCTTCTGTGTCCATTTTATTTTATTTATTAACATGTTATTAAAAATAAGGCTTATGTGTTCGTTATGTTTAAATGAATGAATAAATAAATTTGTATTACTAAGTTTTAAAACAAATTACAGTATTTAAGATTCTTGGCTCAAGTTTATTTTTATGTATTGTTTAGAAGTTTTCTTTCTTGGTAATCTATTAGATAAAAATGCTTGTATTTTTTTTTTATTATTCAAATTCTATTTTAGAAGTATCAAACATTTCGAAAAAGATTATTTTAATACGTATTCTGTATACTTTTTTTTAAATTTTCATTAAATAATACTGACAAATGGTTTTAAATTTGTGACAAACTGATTTTTCAAATAAATTTATTTATATATTTTTTTTTTACATACTAGTATTATTATTTATGTTGTATCGTAATATAAATACAATACTTCTTTGTACTTAACCTATATTTAATATTATATTAACTATAAATTTTCATTTTCAATAAAATATATTTAAAAGTATTAAAATGCATTTTTAACCATTCATTTAATACAAAATAAAAAAGTTAGATAACTTAGTTATTTTGATTTTAATAATGTGATCAGTTTCTAAAATAAAGATCTTACAATTTGGCCTTTTTTTTTCTTTATTAGATAACCCTATTATCTTTGTGTAACATGTACTAATGTGTGATGAATATATTCATCTCGTATTAATGATATTTAATAATGCACATTTATTCGTCTTGCTCAAATATAATACGAAACCTATCACGTTTTTTTTTCAATTTAATACATACTATCTATTCTTATTCTATAGGTATATGCTTTTGGAAACAGTTGAATTTTCAATAAATGTTGATCATATAATTACTTATCACTAATTACGATCTTCGATGATATTAAATATCTATTAGAACAGAACCGCTCGTTATATTCAAATGAATTTATATTGCCTATTAAATTAATATAAAATTAAGGTAAACATTAATAAACAATAACAACTCGAATTTATAACATTTAATTATTATTGAATAAAAATAAAAACAATATAAATTATTGAACATTAAAATGATTAGTAGTAGGCTAATAATTACACTAATGATATCTCTGATGTATGTGATTTATTCTTAATACATTAGATATCCAAGAATAATTTAACTATCAAAAATATTACGATATCGCTAAGAGTTTTATTCTTTTTCTGAACAGTAAAAAACGGTACAAATGTTGAAAAAATATAATACAATTTACAACAGCCAACAGCCAATAACAATAAATATTTACATATAATACTCTAATCTAAAATAGTTTTCCTGGATTGTGATATTGGTAGATAATACTATTATATTTTGTAAATTTATACAGCTATAACATACATTTTGTGTAATATGTGTACTCAGTGATTTTTTTATCAAACAAAATACTATTTCAATACCTATTAATCGTTTTGATATTGAATATTTTTTTCACATCATTTCCAGTTAAAATACAACATTTTTTTTTAAATAATATTTTTAAATATTTTTTTATCGTTATTGTTTATTGAGTTTTTACTTTTTTGAGTAATAACATTCATTTTTTATTTCATATTCTAAAGCAAAATATATTTTAGAATATTTCGATACATCGAAATCGAAATTCTATTAAGGAGTTTACGAGTGTTTAAAGTTTACTCGAAATGCCCCGCAAAATGTTGGTCTATTAATCAGTTCACCTTAACTTCAAACACGTCTTATAACTCGCCAACTACTCATTAAAATTTCGATTTTCAATATCAACAAAGAAACTCATTATTTTGTATTTATACGATGTATTTACTATTAGATTATTACAACTATTAGTAAATATTCATAAATAAACTCATTATTTTGTATTTATTATTATTATAAAAGGCGGGGAGAAAACAAACCTGCGTGGCGGGCTATAAAGTTTTCGCTCGCCGCGACGGGGTTATCACAAACCACAAAGGCGTATTTAGGGGGTGATATGGGTGTTAAAATACCCCCCCCCCAACGGCCGTATTTTGTTTTATTTGATCAAACTCCAAACTTCCTTACGAAGTGCAAGAAATAATCATTCATAATTGTTGTTCTATTTTTCCCAGGGTCTATTCTAATGATTTTTGTGAACAACGCATTAAAATGTCCTCTACCCCTCCATCACAGTTCACAATTATAACTCTTCTCTAAATGTAAAAATATTTATTAGATAATATAGTTATTTTCTATTAATTTTATTTCCAATAGCTTTTTTTGATAATATTAAAATTAATTAATTTTTACACATCATGTACCTAAATTACTTATGAATGCTTTAAAATAATTACATAATAATATTTAAATTATATAATTTAATAATAAATAATAGTATTACTTTTCAACAGATTTTGAGATTATATGGGTTTTAATAAACTATTTCATATGTTATAATTTATAAAATATATGGATGGATTTCGTGAGAAAGTAGTTGTCAGTTTTTAAAATGTTGCTTTCTTAGGTAAATCAATTTCATTTGAATTTTCTTAATTTAGTATTATTTTGATTAGCAAGAACGGTTATCAAATTTTATTTAGGTATGTTTGTCAAACCAGTTCCTTTTTTTTAAATATCGTTTTATGTTGACTAAAAATTATATAAAAATAATATTTTTAAAAATGTTAACAGATTTTAAATAATGATTTTTGTACGATAAAATAATCACCCTGTATATATACCAAATATACTATCTTCATATCGTAGCTCATTAGTAAGAAATATTATTAATATTAACTTATGGCCGTAATGTTATATGTACTTAACAATTATTTGTGTTTAATGTTTACTATTATATTATATTATATTATTGTAAAAACGTATCAGTAGGTACTCGTTATTCGTTTCTGACGAAAAGTTGTAAATAATAACATGAAAAAAATGTCAGTTATAGGTAGTAGGTACACGATTATGTAACAATAAATATTAGTAATTACTAATATAATTTCTATATTTTAATATCGGTATCAATTTTTAGTTTTTTACATATTATCGATAATATCTAGAAAATAATAACGATATCAATAATTAAATATTATAATATTTCTTTTTCTGTTGGCCAACATGATAAGCATTATCCATCCATTTAAATGATTAAGAATAACCATTAACCTCGTCAATCTTCAAGTACTACTTAAAAATTGCGTAGTACAACATAATTCCAAAATTAAAAACAAATTTACAGTCCTGATGATTATTTGAAACATTATAATCATTACGAAGGTTAAATATTCTTTTTATATATTATATATATTATAATATTATAATATACACTATACAGTATAAACAAATTAACAAAAAATAAAACTTACTCTATAATACGTAATACGCATACCGCGTGTACTGGCATTGCTTAGGATTTAGGGTATCAAGTAATAATAAAATTTTATATAAAAACGGTAATGTATCCGAATAGATTGATAGTACCTTTATATTTTTATAAATTGAGATACATCACAAATATTTTCGATATACCGATGTTGTTATTCATAAATCACGGACATTCCCCCCCCAATATATTTGTGATGTAGACATCTTCATCTCATTTTTTTTTTAATATTATATTTAATATTAAATTTTTTTTTTTTTGCTTACGGTCTAATATTTCCAACAATTTTCATAAATATAATAAATTAAAATATTTTCTAAATAAAAAACAATAGTACTAATATACTGTATTAGCTTGTTACATTTAAATCTAAAATTGTTACCAAAATCCAATGAATTTCTAGGTTGTAATTTTGTCAATAACTATCTAGCCGTAAAATTATAAATTATTTGATTTATTTAGATGATTAAGATTACATTATTTTACAATCTTGCATCATTATGGGCGAATGTATTTTTATTATTTATTAATTTTTAATTTTAATCAGAGATCAAATGTTTTTTTACAAAATGTATCATTTATATGTCAGAATTTTTAGTAATTTTTTATAAATTGTTCGTTATAAATGTTGTAGATAACCTTTAAGCTATCTATTATATTTATTTAAAATTATAGTTATAATTATAATTTATTATATCTATGAGGAAAAAAAATGTATACATATACTTTATATTTTATGAAAAAAAAATAATTTCATATTAAATAATAAATAATAGTATTAAATAGTTAACTTTAAGAAAAAATGGGGGGATATGTGTCCGCATTAAAAATATATCGAGGGGGGAATATCCATTTACCATTATTCATTTGTTCGTAAAACTTTCAAATACACGTTAGACACTGTAAATTAGTGGTGGCCAAACAGTTGATCGCGGTCAATCCATCAGTAATTTGAAAGGATTTATATTTTTGTATGTACATTTATTGCTACGGCTGTGAACATTTACGGGCATTTTGTCTTCGTTTATCAGTCGTGAAAAAACTATACGCTAGCTTTTAATCGTCTTATGCCAATACGCAATACCATGTTTTAACATTGAATTAATTTTTCATTTATACATTTATAGAGTTATTTATTACCAACAATAATATATTAAACACCTCTTATTCTTAACCCTTAGGCAATAATTATTGTATATATTTCGATTTAATTATAAACAAAATTGTAATAAAATTACCATATTTATTTATTATGAATGCACGCAACAATCATAAATATTTAATTATAAAGTGAAATAGTATATAAACGAATGATCTTAACTTTTTTCGTTAAGCCACTCCTGATACACATTACACAACTATGTGTGACGATAATTTTTTTATTTATTTATTTATTTATTTATAGAGATAAATGCCAAAGTTGGGTCAATTATAGAATTATAAATATATATCAAATAATAACATAACAAAATACAATAACACATATTATACTATATAACAGCATTCAATTTAATAATAAATTAGCTAAAATACAACTAATCTTTAAATATATAAGAATTACGAAGCCGGTTAACTCATAATATACGGTAAATACTTACAAATAAAAGAAATCAAGTCCAGATTCGTTTCACATTTTTTCTATATTATATACTATTACTTATTCTATATTATTATACTATAATTATTCTAATTATTATGGTAGTTTTCGGTATAAATGTAGAACATGTTCATGAATAATATCGGGGAACATTGAAAGAAATACGTTCTAAGAGAGAGAAACATACAGTTTTGTCGCTAATTAATTTAGAGAGGAAGGATATGTCAGTTTTTTTACGAATAATACGATAATATGTTTATGCATTGAATTATATCCGCTGTTTGCAACTTAAAATACACATACAAATCTATGATTGCAATGAGACGAACGGACGGCGCCCTTGTGAATCAAAAAATATTAAAAATATTACACACATTCTTTAAAAATTAAAACGGTTACAAGCATATTATGCGAGTACTATCGACTGTCGTACATCGTAGATGAGTCATTTAAATTATAAAGGTCCATATTATACATTATGCTTATGTTAAATATTTTATTATTCAATTTTTTTTTTTATATATTATATATCATACATTCATACGGCTATACGAATATAATAATAATAAACATATTATATAGGCAATACTTTTCACCGATTAAGTACAGCCGTTTCGCTATGATTTACTGACACATTTTAAATATTATAGCAAAAAAAAAAAAAGTGATTATAATATATTATTATATATGATCCGTTGATAATTTTCTTTTCGTTTTCCGCGACGCAGACGCGGGACATTCGCTATCTCGTCGACAACGAAGTACGGACATTGTATGACAAAACATGTTATTGTGACGTTACAATAATAACAGTAATAATATCAATCGTTTTTGTCAACGCAAAAAAACGTAGACACACGGTGCAATGCATAATATAATGCTGCTCGACACAATATAGCCAATAATATAGGTGTACACTTTTAAGGATTTTACTGCATAATTAATATAAATTATAATTTGAATATCATCATAATAATATTATATGGCTGCTCGACGGTTGCACAATATCGTTGTTGTTATTATTATTATTATTAGTATTATTATTTATAGCGTATAACGACAATAGAAGGGAGTCTGTCGAAAATAATCAAACAGCCAATGCCCTATATATTATTATGCGTTACGTGCGTATAATTCGTCGGAACTTTAGGGTCAGTCAAACAGAGCACGGCATTATGGCGATTGGATATACACAGCAGCAATGTGTTCGATATATTTTATTATTACTGCTGTGTGTACCATATAATATCACTGTTACGCAATATGTTATACAGTATGTTTATACTGTTTAGTTACAGTTTAGTTATATAGCTGTGCGTATATACGATATACCTATCGCGTGCACGGGACACGTGAACCGGCGATTTTCGGCCGTTCCGTTCGACATTACCCCACGTGTCCCACGGCGTATATACCCGCCGACGAACTCGCTCCCGAGTCCCGATACAATATTCGTGTACCTGCTCGTGACACCGCGTGACATATAATTTCGAGCCACGTGTTTTCCATTTTCTCTTGGACCCTTTTCTCACACTCGCCGTCTCAATCACTCTCTCTCTCTCTCTCTCTCTCTCACACTCTCTCTCTCTCTGCCCTCTCACTCTTGTGCACAAATGCGCACTCGCCGAAACCAAGTGGACTGCGGCCCGACCGTTGTCGTGTTCAGAAAAAAATCAAAAAAATCATCTAGATACGTATACTACAATTAAGGATATGGAAAACGCTTTTTTAACTGAATTCAGATAAGATATATATATATAAATATAATGCGGTTATTATCTAAATGATAAAACGGATGTATTTAATTTTTAATTATCGTAATAACAATTAAAATATCATTTTAATATGATAAAATAAATACCAATATATTACCTATGCATAATAAAATATATATAATATATTATATACTATATAATAGTTATTATTAGTTATTAGTTATACTATTGATTTGTATATACATGTACAATATTTTACTCGACGGCAATACCTATAAAACGTAGTTACATCTTACATAACATCATGATAAGTATACCATATGGAAAATAGATAATACTTAAACCTACGAAGGTATATAGAACAAAGGCAGCCGATTTGTATACTCGTAGTTTTGAGTTCAGAGTTAAAAAATATTTTAAACAAGTGGTTTTAACTAAAAATATTTTGATCAATATTCAAAATAATTTATATTTGGATTTAAAAAAATTCTATTACTTATGAGTTGGAATTAATAATAATAGTTTACTTTATTTCGGATAAATAAATAGTTTATTATTTTGTATTTATGAAAAATTAATTTTTTTTTATCAAAAACTTGTTTTAAACTTATTTCAAATAATTAGGAAAATCTTTTAAACGTTTGTTTTTTTGTTTAATTAAAAAAAAAAAACTATGCATTTCCAACCGAAATTTTTAGCGAATTGAGAAGAAAATATATTATAATTATATTATAATTTTTATGATCAAAATTTAAAATTTGCCAAATTTTTAAATTTTATGACATACAGCTTCGCAAGAGAATATCGTGATTTATTTCTACGTACCTAAGTTATCATTTGCGATGTTATCATATGTATACTTATAACTCGTATCTCGTATATTCTACTAAAGTAACTATCTATCATACCAAATGACTAAATGAATCGTAGTACAACTAAATTTAGGTAGATACTTATTTATATGTCACTCAACTTTTTATTATACTGTGAGTCTATAAACTAAAAAAATATCTTGTTTTTAATACTAAAAAATCAAGATTTAACCTTAGATAAAATTTCACTTAAATCGTATATTATAATATATATTTATGTATGTATATGTCATGGGCATATTGGCAAATCAGACGTAGACGATAGTACGAGTAGTGAGTAATATGTATAGGCAAGCAGCGATGTCGAACCAACCGGTGTTTATGTTTTAAACAAAAAATGTTAAATTTTCCAGAAAATGCCAACAAATAACAACAAGTAATAAATAAAAATAAACAAAAAATTGTAATTATAATACAACCTTTTTATTCTTTTTTTATACTTGTAGGTACTATCACATCTAATTAGTAATTACTTATATATATATTTATGATTTAAGTTTTAAAACAATAGTACCGATGGACACGAAATTAAACATATTTCCCACGTGTTTTACATATTAATAAATAATACATAGTTTTTTATATACATATAAAATAACAATAAAGAATTAATAGAAGATATAGTTAAATTTTTAAAATAATACAAAATGTTTCATTTTTATTATTTGCCTAACTCGAAATAGGCGTTTAACTAAATGTCTAGGTGGATAGTAAAATTGCATAACAATTATTAAATTCCTTGACTACATGCCTACGACATATATATCACTCTGTATTAGAATAGGTACCGTATAGGATAAATAAATACACAAATACAATTAACTACACTTTTAATATGATTAAAACTTGCATTCTTAACATTTTTGATTTATAAAACTATTATTAATCGTAAGTACTTATAACCCGACCAATTCACTATGGGCAACCGTTAATAATTGAAAATAACAGTGGTCCGAAAACTATATTGTATTCTCAATTTATATCTTAATCCGTGGGTTTATAATTGTTTTTCAATATAATATGATTCTCGGATCAATCATTTTCAAATTTTAACGATTACCGAGTGCCAATATGAATTCGATGAGTTAATCTATACACTATACTGCATGCCATAATATAGATTCGATTTATTATGATGATATTATTAATTATTATATCAAAGTATTTTTGATTAAAAATCGTTAATATTTTTTTTCAACAACTCGAATATAATAAATGTTTATTTTGACTTAGAGTACGGTACAACATTTTTTGTATGCAATCTTTTACTATTATCGATAAGTTTCAGCTCGAACGAGTTAACCAAAGTTCTGTGTATCTATTTAAATAGCGGAATGATGCCCTTATTCAAACTATTGTCTATTACTCTTCTTTTCTATTGATAGTAATATTATATTATTTTTGTCAAGGATAATTTATTTTGATTTAGATACTCCAGTACCTATAATTGAGCAATGTCCGTTTTCTTTTCTTTCAAAGGAACTTCCACCGTTCCCATGACTTTTCCTCTCCTATCTATCCTACGCATTACTTAAAAAAAAAACCTTGTACAGAATGATGAAGCTGTCCAATAGGATACATTATTCCTAATACGATATTGTATTATTATTGTCATTAAATGTTACTATTATTAAAATTATTTGATTATCGTTTTTACTATTTTTATTGTTAATTAGATAAATATTTTGAATTGGTTTGAAATTGTTTACATACATAGTATACATATATATTAATAAATAATTATATGATATAAATATGCAATAATAATAACCTGCAAACTTAATAATAATGTGATTTAATATTTAATTAATGATTATAATAAGATATTATCAATAACTTTGTTTACTCACTGGCTCACAATTACGCAGTGTATAATAATATAGTTACAGAAATGTCCACCACCGTTAAAACACCCCTTCTCTTAAACGTCACGCCGAATTTCGAACCCCTCCACACTCGTTCCAGCATCAGTTGTATATAAGTAGCTAGCCGACTTCTACGACCACGCACACGCATCACGGCCGAATCTCGAACTGCTGCATTGGCTTAATAACTAGAAGCCGTTCACGGTATACCTGTTCGCTATTCACAACCAGGTAAAATTATCATATTTCTAACAAATATTTTATAATGTATCGTTTCTAGAAAATTATTACCAATTCAAATCACGTTCTGGCTGCGAGACGCATGTCTTAAATTATTCAATTGTTATCTTGCCAGGCCTACTGGAAAACCCATACTGTTATCCGAGTTTTATACGATCATATTATTATATTACCATTATCCGCATGTGTATGTAATACGTATACTGTATATGTAACCTAGAGATGTATGATTTCAAAAATGTATAAAATTTAAAAATTTGACTTTTTATTTTAACATTGGTAATTGGTATTATATGTAAAAGTTTGAAATAATTTTTAATTAAATTCAGGGATATATTTCACTAGTTTGACTTTACTATTAATCTTAAATATTATTTATGATTTTGTTAATTATAAATTCATATATTTTGATTTTTTTAAATAAACAATATTCTTTAATATTAATCATACGCAAACAAAATATACTTTAACAAAATCATTAAAATATTGTTCTTATGAAATTTCTAGTATTCCGGAATTTTCATTTAAAAGATTTATAAAATCGAAACTTCTTACAAACATCTTGAATTCTTGAATAAATACATTAATAATATCGTGGTACAAAAATAACGTGGATGCAGGATGGAGCATCATTGAAAAAGTTTCCGACATTAAATCTCATCATAGATCAAACCTATTATGCACCAGCAATCAGCATATATTATAATACCTTTACTCGCGTATTATTGTATTACTTCGGCAAAGCAAAATTATATTGTTTTAGAATCAACATATTCACGTGGCTTAGCTGACTGTTAGTCGATAGTTAATCAAATTTCAATTAAAATCAATATTATAAATTATGCAGGTATTAGTGTATTACTGTTAAAATTAACTGTTTTCTTTTTTGAAATGTTCACCAATAAGGATCGCTTTTCAGTTTTCACCAGTTTGGACAGGTTTTAAAATATTTTTATGGACAACGGATGATAATAATAATATATGTTACATCACCCAGCCCAATAACTTTTAATCGTGACAATCGAAATTCTTAAATTCCCAACTGGAATGAGGAAAATCGTTAATACATGATACGTCTATCATTAAAATTATTATAAAATCATGTAGAATCCTATAAACGTTATTAATACATCTGATGATTATTACCTTGAGTATAATATATTATAATAATATTGTAAATTTCAATCTGTTGCAATGTATATACCTAGTATGCAACCGATTTATGTTACAGGGAACACTATTAATATTATCCGTTGTAGTAATACGTTGTTATGACTAGTTTTAAATTTAATTTGATTTGATTTTTAAATTATTTTTATTTATTTATTCAACAAATATCATAAACGAAAGACGAGAGTTTCGATCTTAAACTACAAACATTTTCGATCAATTTATAAATTTTACCATATACATATCACGTGACAACGTACGTATACATTATTACACGTGTTTGAACGAGAATAAACTCAAGTTATAATTATACAACACTCCTCTGCTATACTGTTTTTTTATCGTAGGTAGTGATTCTAAGGCAACCAACTTTTTCCAATATAAACTTGAATTTATTTTTTATTTTATATTTTAAAAGAAACCGAATCTAAATTTATATGGAATATTATACCGGTATTTTTGAATTTAATACATTTCAGACAAACTATTTATTATGATAAACTTTTATGAGCAATTTCCTACTACACCACTAATATAAATTACTACTATATAAGTGGCTATCACTAAAATAATGATAAGACATTGGAAATTTTAATTCTGGAAAAGGTGAAGTTTAGTGTATCAATAGATGTTAAAATTGTGTATAAAAATAAAAATTAAAAAAAAGTAAACATTGAAAAATGTAGTCACTTACTGTATTTAATACTCATATTATACTAGGGTAATATATAGTAACATTTTTATTTTATATAAATGCTTTGACATTTTTAACACGAGTTAAATAAATTACAAACATTAATGATAACATGTAGCATTAAATAGTTGACGTTTCAAACAAAAAAGTTCTATACTTGAATAACTGATGTACTTATATTATACTGTACTAAAAAAAAGTTAAGTACCTAACTGTTCACTGGACTTCGGAGAAAACATGGTGAAGTCTCACAATTTCTATCTTTACTGGGTACCTATCCAAAGTATTGAGTTGAATAAAAATGTGAATTTTAATTTATATTATATATAATGACCGTCATATTGCAATATTATTTGAATAAAACAATATATCTTACTTACAGACGATGGGAATAGGTTTCTAATTTTTTCTTCCTAAAAACGACGATTCAAATGAACTGTAAATTGTAATACACTACATTTGAACATTTGATAACTTAAGTAGTATAGATAATATCTAATACTGCAAAAACAGTAGATAAACAAATACACAAAAAGAATTGACGGTTTATGCATCAAACAAAAAGTTAAACAAGACGTAACAATAAAACTAAAAAACTACTTCAAACATATAATCTAACTATGTAAACAAGATAACATAATATAGTGTACAATGTATAATAAGTGGTAAATATTATATACTTTTTACATATATAATATTAAATACACATATATATTATTTAAGTGTTAAATTTAACTAAAATAGTGAAAAATCAAATCTCAACTCATTTTTAATCTTTGTGGTTATTACACGTTCCATTATAATATAGTCCTGTCGCCGGTTAACGATATAAATCCATATTATGTTATATTGTTTTTATCCTCATAGGTACTGTTATACGAGTATCTAAACATATACAATGCACATGTATTTAATAATATATTCGTATTATGCGACTTTATAAAATTATAATATTTTCACACGAGCTCATCGTAAATGTGTATTACTATACGTACTCTAAATTAGTCCAAACTTAAATGTTTATAAATAAAACAATTATTCGTTAAGAATTTGATTTTTATATGATAGCTTAAGATTAGATTAGAAAATTATGACCTATCGTATAAAACGATAATTACAATTTTAAATTTAAAAAAAGTTAACTATTACTTTGATGAAAATAAAAATAGTATAATAATAACTTGTATTTTGTTTTCAAAATATAGTGTTATATAGTTTTTAATTAAATCCAATATCTTCCGAAAAAAACATTTAAATTTTATATAATTTTCATTTATCATTATAATAAAACTTGATTTTTTAACATTTATATTAACATAGGCATTTAACGTTCATTTTATGCATATTAAAACACTATACAAAAAAAGTAAAAACCAAGTACTAATTGTTAAAAAATAAGTTAATCTAATCTGTGATAACAGGAAGATGTTAAGTTTTTATAATCATGAATAACAGGATTGTGACGTTTCATAAGACGAGATGATCTCGTAAAACAGGAAAATACTACAGTTTGTTCACGCGCCCATTTGCGGGCCTAGTGTCGAATGCTCTCGCCATATATATATATATATATACATGATAATTTAATATACGTCACCACCGCCCAAAACCAAAATTCTTATGTTGAAAATGTTTTGAATACAACTTATATTTATTATAGGTAATTATATAATATGGTATTCTTTTTACAGGTCGTAAAACGGTAATTATGACTATCGCCGTCCATTGGTTTAGAAACGGCTTAAGGTTGCATGACAACCCAGCCTTGATTGAAGCTCAAAGCAATGCCGAAAGTCTTGTTACTCTGTTCATTTTTGATGAAACAACGTTCAGTAAGTCGAGCAATAAAGTAATAATTCGTTAAAACATATGTAATTATACATGGAATATGTATATCACGTACTATATATTATGTGTTCGTACAAAATATATAAATATTTAAAATTCAATATTACCTACTACAACTGTTAAATCGCTGATCGTATAATTATTCAAGAAATGGTATATAATATAATAGTGGCATTGGTAATCAGTGATCACAGTATAGTCTATTAAATTATTAAATGAGCCATGAATATTTGTTTTTATTAACAATTCAAAATCTAGTACTACCGGTATACTTACACGATAAATAATATATAGTTATTTGATACTATTTAAAAAGGTACACATATGGATAATTAATAATATTGTTATAAGACATATCAAAAAATTCAATTAAATGCACGATAACCATAAGAATTTTTGTTTTAGCCATATAGGTAATTAAAAAGAAAATGGGTACTTACCATTCATTTTTCACTGTAGAATTTGTTGTTTAAATGGTTAATACATTATTGGCTTTCGTTAAATAACCGTTTGGTTTTGTTTTTTATTAGACGTTAATGACATATTTAGTATCATAATATGATTAAATTTCTTTTGCAGAAATTATTTTGAGTAAATAGTGTAGTATTTTGTACTACAACATTAACAGTTATATAGTACAAATAGAGAATCAGAATATAAATGTTAACTTTTTTTTTTTAATGAGATTAGTTATTCGTTTATTTTTTAAATACAATTTTTAATTTATAATCTTATCATGTAAAATTGCACATAAAAATTGAAATATCTTATAATTAAAGTGTCAACCTTACATGCATTCTTTGTTTACAATACCTCATTCAAATCATTTAACAGGTATATGTATGAATAAAATGTTATAAGTTCAATATTGATACCTGTTAATTTTTGATAAAATAACTAATATTGTACATATTTAACTCAACCTAATATTTTGTATTATGCATTTTGTTTATTTAGATGCAAAATGGTATGGGTATAATCGAATGCGTTTTCTTCTGGAAAGTTTAAAAGACCTGAATAATAATTTAACTTTGCTTGGAGGACATTTGTATATACTTCAAGGAATCCCAGTTAAAATATTTCAAATGATAAAAGAAAAGATTGGCCTAGATTTTATTACTTTTGAACAGGTATTATTTTTATTATTATTACTATTATTATATCATTATTGATGAACATATTTATTTGAGTAATATTAAATAAATCTTGGAAATTCATAATTTTAGGATTGTGATCATATTGGTAAAAATCGTGATGAAAAGGTGAAGACGTTTTGCAATGAAAATGAAATAAAATACATTGAGAAAGTTTCACATACACTGTGGAATCCAAAATTAGTAATTGAAAAAAACGGCGGAGTACCTCCATTCACTTATAAACAGTTCCAAGTGAGTAGTTAATAATGCTAATTATATTTTTTTTTACAATAAATAATTATGAGCATCCAATTTATTAGAATACAGTGAACAAAATTGGTCAACCTCCAAAACCAGTAGGTAATATTGATTGGTTAAGTACAATTTTTGAAGAACTTCCTACTTCTGTTCTAGACGAATTTAAGGTATTTTCATTTAAAAAATGTATAATAATCATGTTAGTATCTAAATTTAATATATTTAAATATTATATTTGTTATCATTTTTTCTTATCACTGATTACTCGTGGTATTAATTAATTTTAAGGTCTTACACAATCCAACTCCGGAAACTTTTGGAATTTATCCAGAATTTTCAGAAAATTTAATATCTTCACATCGCTGGTATGGTGGTGAGACCAGAGCTTTAGAACAGTTGAAAGAACGACTTGAATATGAAAAAGAAGCATTCGTTAATGGGTTTTACTTGCCAAACCAAGTAAATCCTGACCTTTTGAGCTCATCTTCCAGCCTCAGCGCCGCTTTACGATATGGATGCTTGTCCATAAGAAAGTAATGAATATGATTTCAGAAACAAAATATATAAGTTTCTAAATGTATACAATGATTTATTGTTAGGTTTTATTGGGATCTTTCAAAACTCTTTATCAAAGAATTCGAAGGAGATTTATTACCTCAGTACAGCGTGACCAGCCAACTCATTTGGAGAGATTACTTTTATACTATGTCTTTTGACAACAAAAACTTCGGCCAGATGGAAGATAATCCAGCGTGCATTTCAATACCTTGGAACGATATTAAAATTCCGGAAAATAAAAAAATGTTGGAATGTTGGAAATCCGGCAAAACTGGATATCCTTTCATCGACGCTGGAATGAGGCAATTGATGCAGGTGCATATCTACATTTAACAGTTTCGCGTATTTTAACTTTCCTGCTCATATACAAAATAAATATGATTCTCCGTTTCACACCATTCTCGTTGTTTTTCTAGGAAGGATGGGTTCATCACGTAGTACGAAATTCGTTAGCGTGTTTTTTAACAAGAGGTGATCTCTGGATTAGCTGGGTCGAAGGGTTGAATCATTTTATGAAGTATTTGCTTGATGCTGATTTTTCTGTGTGTTCCGGTAATTGGATTTGGGTGTCAAGCTCTACATTTGAACAACTTTTGGACTGCCCTTTGTGCGTTTGCCCTGTAAATTACGGTTTAAGGCTCGACCCGTCTGGTGAATACATTAAGTAAGATCGTTAAATAAGGACATTTTCAAAATAAACATCTATATTAATCTCATGTTCACAGGCGATATATTCCTGAATTAAAAAACATGCCCATTGAATATCTGTACGAACCATGGAAGTGTCCTGAATCAGTTCAAAAACAGGTTGGATGCATTATTGGCAAGGACTATCCAAATTGCATTGTCAACCATACAAAAGTTTCACGAGGAAACAGAAAGGTATGCAAATCTATTCATTTAGGCAAGTCTTCTACGGGTAGTTAATGTCTTACCGATTCTCGTGGTCTCAAACACTTATAAATGTGCAATTTACTTGTAAAATTTCGCGTGTTTTAAACGAAGTTATTTCTCGTATGGCGTGTTTAGTCTTAAAATAAAATATAAAATATTAATTCTAATACATCAGTCTCTCCTTTCAAAATGTGATTCAAAATTCTATAATATCATACTGTACATTTATATTAATATATAAATTGTTGTATTGAAGATATGTCTAAGCGTCTATATATTACGTAATTTAGAAATGAATGATAATTATTTTAATGAAATACATTATTTTACAATATTTTTAAATTAATTTAATTTTAGAAAATGCTAGCATTACGCGTTTCGATGACAAACGAGCACATGGTACCACATTGCTGTCCTTCAGATCGCGAAGAAGTTCAAAAATTTATGTTCCTTCCTGATGAATGCATGCAACAATTGCTTCCTTTGGACAACGAAGATAGTGAAATGTATGATTTCTACAAATGTAATTGAATCATAGAAGAAATTATTAACTAAACCCACGCTATTCCTGCGCAGTACGATTCCATTTTGTTTTCTCATAACAACTATTTATTAAATACTTTATAAGATATTATGTCAAAATATTTGTTTTACCTCAACAAAAAGTCTTATAAGTCACACTTAATATTTTTACTATTCTACCTATTATAATTATGTGTTCATATACTACTTTAACTATTTATTATTTAGTTGTGTAGTTGTGTTACAACCTATTAGTTTTAAATTACTTATTTTTAGTGAAATTATTATAGAATGGTACAAATGACCTAACAAAATATAACGATAAAAATTAATTTAATTAAATTACTATACACGTATATTAGGTGCGTATAATTCTAAAATTAAGGGATACTATTAGTTTTGAATTTACAATTTAAATTACATTTTTTTTGGTAAATAGACAATATAGATTTTTAAAAATAATAATATTCATACAATATTTTAACTAAAAAATACCAATTGCATTCATACAAATAATACATATTAAACAATATTCATGAATAGTACGTGCATTATATCCATAAAATTAGCCATAAATATTCCTTACAAATTACTAGTCTAAGAGTTTGATTTTAATATTAATGTTTTTTAGAATTCGCATATTAAAAATGTTTATAGTGTAGAATTAACAGAAATGTTCTATAGGTAACTATATTTCTATACGAGTATATACGGAAATATTATCTTATATTTATAAAATGTAATTATTGTTTCTCTTTTTCACGATATATATTCAATATTAAAACATGTATTTATCATTAAGTATCTTGAAAAGAAATTCCCATCATTATTTAAACTTTACTAATTTTTATTACTTCCTCCTACTCTGTCAATTTTAGATTATCGCTTAGTTTTATTTTATATATAAAATATTTTTATTTATGTGACCGAATCTACCTATTTAAAATATTCGTGTAGATATTCATTATTATAAGTGTTACCTAATTATTTATATAAAATGGAGTTTTGTCTGATTGTTTTAAATTTTAAATCCTCATTTGTCAATAGTATCAATAGTATTCGAATAATTTAATAAATATATAACATTTATGTAGTGATATAACATCGCAGTGCTTATTATCAACATACACCGAATCCCTTTTCTATCATTATTAGTAGGTCTGTATTAATTATTTGAAATCGACCGTTACTATAAAACGAGTATTATGTCACGGTCGAACGGTTAACAATGCGTTGTGTGAATACTAAGTACAAACTACCGGTCACTATTGTACGTCGAGGCCTATGAACCTATAATATGATCTAATCATCTAAAACAGTCAATTGTACAGTCACTGATCATCAATAAATATTAATTGTTATATTAAAAGTAATAAAAGTACGAGTATATTGAATAATTAATGAGGTTAAAGAATAATATTATGTTGTTAACGTTACTTGATAGTTCGAAATTCCAAAACATTAGACGTATGGTCTATTGGTCTATCTTCATTTGAAACAGAGAACAATAATTACACGCGATATAGTCAAATTTAATTTTTAACTGTTTATTTCTGTTGCAAAAAATGTTTACTTAAACTAATTAATTTTCCAAAAACTACTTATTGAATATTAATTAGTAATGTATAACTTGAAGTAGCGTACAAACTGCTGTTATAGAAATAATTAATCGATCACAAATTCAAATGTGCATAAATGAAATGAGTTGAAATAATTGTATTTATAAATTATAAATAATTATGAAAAATTAATTAAATTTTTCAAGTTTAAAACATAATATCTAAATTTAAATAATTGAATATTATATGTACATGTAAAAATTATTTTTTTCAAATATTAATATATTATTAACTAAGTAGAGAAAGTATTGGACCTCTACCTAAATTTCTGGTTACCAATGCCATTGCAATCTAACCAGATGTTTCGAAAACTAGTTGAAATATTTAACTCTATTACCTTTTACTCGACAAGTTCGTGTATTACTATAATTGTGGTTCATCGAACCTGTTTCCTCATCCATCCTGATTGAAATCAGTATTTTATCACATTTATTTGATTTATGCGGCCATACTAAAATACTTTATACTTTGTAAACTTTATTTTAAACAAATATATTCAATTCAAAACAAAAACCACTTAAAAATTATACTAAAATGCATTATCTTTTTTTTTGTAATTATACATTTGTTGCTAGTCACGCGTAAACCGCTTTAACAATCTTTTGTCGGTGGTGTCGGGTGTTTTGTACGAGTGCAATTATACAGGTAATTATAATAGATCATTAATAAGTATAAGATAATAAAATTGTTTTTGTATGTTCAAGGAGTACTATGCAGACGCTGCACCTTCCTATAGCTCCACATATATTCATCCATCATTTTGGAAATGTACCAAGAACTTATCCATATCATATGAATATATAATATCATGAAGTACGATTTTTAAGACTGGTTATGAAAGACTAAAACCTAAAAACTTGAAATATTATGTCATTCATTAGCACTCGCCACTCGAATATCTAGGTATCTACTACTTGTCTACCTACTAAAAAGAGTAAGAATAAGTTATGAGTCACCTGCAGTAACGAAAACGTCGTCTTCGTACTTTGTATCCGCGCAACTGTTTGCTCCACCGCCACTGCCACCGACATTCTCAGTACCTAGTGCATCTCTGCCGCCATCTACCGATGACCCTAAGTAAACCGGGATTGATGACAGATTTGGGCAAGACAAGCTCTTACTCGGTCACAGAGACCGGAAAGAAAATGTATTGCCGAATCCCAACAACAACGGGATAACTAAACTCTGTTATCCTTAAGTCGCCTAGTGAGAGGAAGCTCAGAGAATGAAAATCGGTGACGATGTAACCGTGTTATAAAAAAACAATTAAGACATTTAAAAAATATATGTAATCATTGATCGAATATATAATTGTTGATAGTAAATAAAATTGAATTTACAAATTTAAATTATTTTTTTCAATACGAATAAATATAATAATTTATACTTATGTTTTTACCTATGTAAAATAATGAATTAAATCAAAATCAAACATTACCTAACTTATTTGTATGGTACTTATAATAAAAATAATCATTTTTTCAATACCATAATGTTGGAATTATATGAAAAATCTCATTACCTACAGCTCATTGCTAACATAAGACTTAGTCGCATTTATGTATATGGGCAGTATCTAAGATACGTATCTTGGATAAATGCTTTCTATCTCGTAATTTAGGTATTATAATTATTAAGTAATAATTCCTAATAATTCTAAAGTAAGACTGCTATGTACGTTACTCTAAACATATTTTATTATATCACTTCTAAATCTATTCAAATTTAATGTACGTTTGTTTCATAAACTTTTAATTATGTAGTATATTTAAAATTATTTCCTACTAACTCAAAGCTTAAACATCATCATCTACTATACTACCCTTATATATAATGAAAAAAGTTGATTCATTACCACATTTATTGTCAATGCGATTTGAATCCAAGCATAGAGACTCTAAACTATCAAAAAAAAAAATATATTTGCTGTACATTATGTATTAAATATCAACTTAGAATTGCATATCGACTACTTTATAAGATATCGTTTTTTTTTTTTTTTTTACATTAAACTTAAGAAAAATCGTAGAAATATCCGGTAATACATATAATATCAGAACAACTTTTAATTACATATAATCTATAAATGTTCGTCGTAATTAATATTTTAAAAATGTGTACCTACTAAATATTGAATATCACATAATAATTAAAATGATATATACATATATTTCAATACATTTCGGCATAATATTTTTACATCATATTTTTTGTTGTGTAGATACTCTTTACCCTAAATACAAATCATGCTGAAATAAAATTGATAATAGGATATTAACTTTAGTCTGAATATAATTAATTGTATTTCTTTTGATAAACTGCCAACTAAAAACAGTTGTGTTCTTTATACAAAAAAATAACAACTGTAAATACATTACATGTAATTTTTAAAATATATATTTTATTTTCCTATAATAATATTTAAAATAAACTGAATATTGTATGCATTATTCATATTTGTTTAATAGTATCTTTCAAGAACGGTATTTTGTATTTGTTATTTATTAATTTACTTATTTGTATACATATTTTTACAAATATAAATATTTTTGTTTCCATTAAATGTATGGATATTATTGAAACCATTACCTCCAAGCATACTACATACTTTAATAGTTACATCAATAACAGCCATGTTATTGATGGAACAACAAACTAGTTTGGAGTAATATAATGCTTAAATATATTGTCAAAATAGCAAAAATTTTCAACAAGAATATATGACGGAGTAACAAAAAAATTAAAGTTACTTCATATAATAAAAACAATTTTGTTGGGTATTATCTCAAAAAATTTGTATGGTTGTTGCGACAAATTTAATAACAGTGGTAGATTAACAATAAATAAATGTTACTTCAAACACTTAGTGTTGTATAAGTAGGTACACGGACGGACATTACGTTATTTCAACAAAATTTTTTTAGGATAATGAATTTAGTACTCATAACTCAACGATAAAGTTATCCCTATAGCTACAACAGAATATTATTAAGATAATTATTTAAATAGTTGTAGTAACTTTATATTTTTTTTCGTAGCATTGTATTCAAATTTAACACTTCCATTATAGTGACTCTCTCAAAACCTACTGTACAGCAGAACAGTACCTATTTGACCATTTTTTTTTTTTCATTCATTATAAAAGGGCTTGTACTTTAATTTAAAACTTTGCTGTGATAATATTTTATTTTGAATAACTATACTATTGGTTCAAAAAACTGCGATTGTTGAAATTTTTAAATACAAATTAAATAATATTATTAAAAAAAATAATAAACATCAAATAGAACCTTTTATGGAAAAAAATATTTCAATTTTGAGGACGAAATAAAATATATAAATTCATACAATTAATAGCATTTTAAGAATTGTAAAAATAGTTAAGCTGACTATAATGCTAGATTAACTATTACAATATGGTATACCTATTTTATGTAAACATGTAAAACAGGCAACGGCTATTGTAAATTATCATCATTAGTATATTAATTAAGAAACTACCAATTTTTATTTTTATTTAGATATTAGATGCAGCAATATTTTCATAAACACCATTTGTTCAAATATTCAAATAAAAAACAAGTGATTCACGTTTGGCAAAAAAATGTTTTTTCACACATCATTATAAAATCAACACATTTATTGCTCTTTTCTACAAAATCTAATATTATATTTAATTACTTAATTTTCAGTATGATGTAATAAAGCAAGGTTCATCATATACGAATTGTAGATGATAATAGATATGGCAGGACTGCAGCTTCCTGTAATATTTTCACATACACTAGGACTAGGAAATAATACCTATACTTTAAACATTTCAGTTTTCACCATTTTGCTTTAAAAAAATAAATAGATAGTTGATTTTGAAAAATAGTGGTACTTACATTATACATTAAAAAAGTAAATTAACTTGCGTATAAATATCAATCTATTTAATTAATTTAAAATTAATTATTAACAATTATTACTGCTATTGCAGTATTGTACAAGCAAATTGTTAAGGAGAATTTTGGAAACTTAATTGTCTAGAATTTACTTATCGTTTGTATATAAGATCTTTTCATGATATTTACAGCTTATTTTTCATAATATTAACATTATTTACATATTTATAATTTATGTTATTCTGTACAATTTGTTGGTGGGACAAGACTTAATGTATCTATCGATGTTATAATGTCAGCGTTTGCATTCTGCTATAGTAATATCCTGAAACAAATACAAACAATATAAAAATATGTTATACACCAGTTTTATTCAACTAAATATAATAATAATAATTAGGTATCGTAGTAAAATACCATAATATACCCAATACGGCAGTATCTATAGCAATATACTATAGACTATAGTATGTATAGTTTAATTGATTTGCTTATAAAATTATTAAATTTTAAATTAATATCCTATACGCTTTGTTATACATATAGTAAAACATACTGGAAATTATAATATTTAATAACACCGTTTTCGAAACTTGTCGAAAATAATTTTAAGGGAAATAAAAATAATCATTATGCATTATTGTTGAATACTTTAATCATTATAATATACATTACTCCTACAGCGATACAGTTTCCGTGTGGCTTCGACAAACTTATAGTGTAATATATTATACTCTTTAATACAAAATGAAAAACGATCTCTACGCAAATTTTTTTTCGACCTCTCGCAAAACGAACAATGCAACACACCTCAAACGTAACGCTCACGACAAAGTACGTCGACCTATGTCTTACCCGGACAATGACTTACCTACTCGTGTGCAGTTGAAGTCGCATACATTTATTATACTTAAATAATGTACGCGTTATGATATAGTAATTAATATAAGTATCGATACTGTTTCGGTTAAGCTACGAGTACGGAGATCGTTTGAAAAATGTGTTAATCCGTCGAAACGCTCCGAAGGCCGTTCACGGGTAACTTAATATATTCACCGGCTTAAATTAAAAAAAAAAACAGATAATGTTCTTTTCTTTAAGTTAAATAATGGGTCAATTCGTGAAGTTGGTTCTATTAGACACAAATTTTCCAGGTATGTTGTAACGAGTAAGACAGACGCGGATATGATATGTCTTCTAAATCACACGTTTCGTTACACAAATAAAAATTATAATGTATGAAAATACTTATACAGTGTAATTGAGTAGCTGCATTTAAATGAGCTTAAATTTCAATAAACAAATATAATATTATATTAATTATTAATAAATACCTTTTAGTCTTTCGTGCAATTGCTGTTCGGTGACACAACAATTGAACTCGGTCGGCCGTACTCCTTGAAAAATGGATATCACGCTAGGTTTGACATTGTAGAACACCAGTGGTTGATTTCTCCTGACAAAGTCGTCTATGAGAGACTTGACGCCCTGTAACCCAAAAAAAAAAAAATTAATTAATTATCCACACTATTTACAGAACATCCACGAGGTATCGTATATTATAAGCGCAACGCGCACGTACTTTAGCCGCGGTAAAGTCAGCTCCTTGTATGTGTCTGCAGTCCATCACAACCGGTATTGAACTCAGTCCTTGTTTAAGTCCAGCTTTGGACACCACTGCCCTCACGTACTCCACGGACGGAAAAACCAAACTGCGATCCGGCGTTATCACTAAGTACTCGTAGCCGAATTCACTCTGAAGGTTTCAAAACAATCGAGACATTATACACAACTTGATTTACAAACCGTTCTGACTATTGGAACTCAAATTATTCATAGGTACATTTTATACCGTTTAAAGAGTATCGTTTGGCAAGCTCCTTATTTTATAAACGAGAACCAATAAGTAGCAAGTGGCAAACAACCTTTTTTAAAGTAAATTATTAGCCAATTATTTTTTTTTTGATAAATGTTGATGTATCCAAACCGAAATCAGAACTAGTAGTTTCTGAATTAATATGTGTATACTAGGGATATAATTAAATGGTTTACATTTATTTACCGAAATACAAAATAGACGTAATATTGGATCTATAATATGTATTATATACTCGGACAATAGTTTTTAAAATTTGTAAAATGTCGATAGATTAATATTAGTCATTAAAATAGTTTCCAAATCCATTACCAATTACCATATAGATGTATTGTCCTAAGTACACAGAGTTAAATAAATCTAAAATTACTTATTCGAATTTCGATTTAGATACATCAGAAAGTTCATAAAATTCATCTGAAAAAAATAAGTTAGCATCACCACAGGACACTCTTTAAATGGCGTAAAAAAATTCAAATATTTTAAAATAAAGATGAATTAATTTAAAAGTAGGAAAAATCATATTAAACATAGTACAGAATAAATTCAATATTAAAGGAAAAATAAGGAGCGACCATGCTTGGTGAAACTCGGTATCTATTAAATTACAATAATATTATGTTTGATCGTGTTATTCACGAATATAGGTATAACGACATTGTTAAATTTATCGTGTTTACTGACTTGTTGTTTCTCTACGTGGACGCTGGGCCTAGCCAATGTGTAAAGCAGTATTATGACGTTAATAGCTATGCCGACAACGATGCCGACTTCCAGGCGTATCAACAGCGAACAAAGGAACGTGGCAAACGCCGGTATCAAATCGATTTCTAAAAATGTAAATCGTTCATTAGTCGTTCGTAAAAAAATGTCAACAGAATAATACTATATTTTTGATATTTTTTTTTATTATATTATAATGTCGATGATGACTACTACACATACTTTTCGTTCGCCACATCGGTTTGACGACTTGTAGTTCGACCATGAATACGACGGCGGCTATTATCACAGCGGCCAAAGCAGCTTTGGGTATGTACACGAGATACGGTGTGAAAAACTGCAAGGCTATTATGACGATTATTCCTAGAAAATAAAATCAGTTTTTTCCTTTATATAATGAATTTTAAGCGCAAATCGTCGTAATGATGAATACGTTTAAAGGGTGGTTAAGCACCGGATTAATTGTAAGGGAGCGCGAGTTTTATAAGGCTTTAGATGTTTATCGATAAAAATAATTTATACGATTATATTGCTCGTATACTCAATAATGTATTATTACATTTTATGGTATTAAGCAAATCTGATCCACGATAATATTTGAACATCGACATTTAAAAAAAAAAATATCCTGCTTCAGAGTATTGAATTAAAAATTATCATTCAACTATAACAGTGTTTTTATACTAAAAATTGTTCATTATTAAATAAATAATCATATAAACTAACTATATTTGTTCACACCTCTCACTATTTACAAAATATTAAAATAGGTATTGACTTCTTTGATGTAAAAAAAAAAATTAAAAATATCGTTTTCTCAAAACACTTGAGATAATACTCGTATGCGTAGATAACGCAAATTATATTTCTAATTATGATTTTATCAATATTTTCTGACGTAAATTGAAAAAATCTAAACACAAATAATTATTTATGATATTATATTATTATTAAATACCTATGTGTCGAATGGGATTCGTGGCGTTCGCCCTAGAATTCGGAGTAAGATTTTCGCTAAAACGAGCTTGTGCGCACATAACATATGATATATATATACAAATAATAACCCAATCGTTGAACCGTGTTGTTGTCAACGAAACCGTAATACAGAAAGAAATTTTTTACCTGTATAAACTCCTCCGAACGTGGTTTTTACTCCGCTGGCGTTGTTCACGGCACCCCGCGATAGAGCGCCAGATATGGGCATGGAACCAACAAAAGATGAGATCAAATTGCATGCGCCCAAGGCGAGCATTTCTTGAGTGGCGTCGACGGTCTTACCGTCAGCTAAACGAAACAATAGAACATATTATTATTATTTTCATAATTTTAAGCTAATATAATTTCACTTGACTGCGGGCAAGCGATTCGTGACTAATCAATATCGTATACTATTATACTGTCGTATATTAAAAACGCTCGTTGACGACATTGTGCACGCCTGCAACGAGACTGTACCGAGAAAATAAACGCGCCCACCTGCGCGCGTGCGTCTAAAAGTAAAAATGTAAAATCGACTTACAGAAAAATTTAGCTAGCGATATGTTTTCTAAGATCGACAGAAGTGGCACTACCAGAATCCCCGAACCTAATTTGGACGCCATCTCGACGAAATTGTACGTCTCGTTCCCGACCCGGCTCTCGAACGGCGGTGGCCTGAAGCTCGGGAGACCGGATTCCACGTGACCTGGAAACAGACGAAAATTAATCGACCCGTCGAATCGCTGTACGAGTTGTGTATGTAAAAAAAAAAAAAAAATGGGCCGTTGAATTTACTCGACAATTTAAACGGCAAATCCCCGTGCTCCTTGTACATGTAACCCAGCGCGGCGCAAAAGACCACGACTATGATGTTTCTCGCCGTCGATATGAGCCAAATGACCGACGAAATCATTCGCTGTCCGGTGGTTTTATCCTTCGCGTCCAAAGGTCCGATTTGTATGTCTTTCATTTTCTGTAAATATTATAATATTATTATATGTTTTCGATAAACGCCCGACGATAATATTATTACTATACATAATATTATGATAATATTATATACGGCTGCGATATCTATGATGGGCTTACCCTCAACAGCAACAGGACAATCATGCACGTAATGCCTAGCGTACCGTCGCCAACGCTAATCTCTCTGATGTGCATGGCCAATTGGTCCCAGAAGCCTATGAACGAATTGGCTTTTATGTTTATGCCGAGCAGATCTTTCAGTTGGGACGTGGCTATCACGATCGCCGCAGCTGACGTGAAGCCAGCCGACACCGGTCCGGATATGAAATCGATTAGGAACCCTGTAAAACCAGCGGAGTTGACAAATAGGTAGTAATAATCATGTAATAATATCGCGGTTATCGACTGCGCGTCGGTTAGTGTTGACAAACCATTTTAAAAACCGCGATCGACGCACATTTAAGCCATCGATGATTTGATGTCTGACAAAAGCCATCACGTCAATATCTTATGATAACACAAGTTTACATGACGTAGGTAACAAGCTGTTGCATATATTATTATACACTCGCGGTGCAGTACGAGTGCACTCGAAATTACCTAGTTGCGCAAAGCCCATGATGAGTTGCACGATGCCGGTGATAAAACATAACAGGATTGCGAATTCCGGTCCCATATCGTGAATGTTTTCGCGGGTCATGATGGCCATAATGGCCGTAGGACCCAACGCCGGGTCTTTACAGCTACCGAAGATCGTGTACACGAAGCATGCCATGAACGAAGAGTACAGTCCGATCTAAAAAAAATAATCATTCGATCACAGTCTACAGTTCTATAGGAGTGTGATAATTAGATCTAAAAAATATATCAAGGATAATTATCACCGGCGATATACCTTATTTATATATTTATATAATATCATAAATCAAAATGTTGTACTCTCTCGACCCGAATTAAAATTTAAAATATTATGTAATTTAAATATATATATATACATTAAATTATATTAGAATTAGTATATTCGAAATACTAATCAAGGTTAGATACGCGTAGGTAAACGCGCGTAAATTTATATCATAATATATACATATTATAACTTGATCACTTTTTTTTTGTTTTTTAATGTGTAATTTTGTGTTTAATTTTTGTCGGAAAACCTGACCTCGAACTTGCGACGCAATCACACGATCGTTAACATTATACGTTTGGGTGTAATGTATAGATGTCACTTGGTTAGCAGATTAACCACAAATTATGACCGTGACAATATCGAAATTTATTTTTAACTCATCTTTTACATTGTCGTTTATTCATTTACGAGCGAAAACCATTGGACAAAACACAATCGAAGTATATTATGTCGAATGCTACACGTAGGTAATGTACGATTCTAATAACATTCGTTTATAATTAAAATTTTAACCGGATGCTGATATTAATGATATTGCAATATTGTTGGTGCCTATACAATGGCACTCGCATTTTATGACGAACGACAAAACGTTTTGTATAAAAGAAATACGAACATTTTAATAGGTTGATTATATTATTACTCGCGCGCACCAAACGGCAAACACGACCGTACAGATTTAAGTTTTCCTAAAAAAAAAAAAAAAATCAAAACTATAATTTATTTCGACGTCTTCGAGGGAGTTATATTCTATTGTATTCTAAGTGTAGTAGACTTCTTCGCCGTAAAAATACATTTTATTAACTAAATTGCATATGGTCATCAATATATTAGTGATTAAGCACAATCCATAGGTAGAATGAAATAACAAGTATTAAACATAAGATATCTAAACGATAAATTATCTGCAGTTCATTTAAATATTGTAGTCAGACTTGTATTATAAGTAATCACTAATCGTTTGATTTTGAACTCTCCGTTAAGAGTTGTATAATATGTCTTACGAGATACGTAAACACGTAAATCCATAAACACGCGCAATTATAATAATTATTACACAAAACATAATAATAATAATTGCCTATTATAATTAATTATTATCTTTAAACATATAGAAGGAGGTACTTATAATACATTTAATATTCACTATCGTTGCTCATATTATTGTGTATTGATGTAACATCGACAAAAACAAATTGCGTTTGAAATTTGTATGACTCGCCCCGTTTCTTTGGGCTTTTTAACCATTATATTTATGCAAATAACATATTATTAAAATCTACCTAGTTTTAGAGAATTTTCACGATAGCCTACTAAACAAAATATAACGATTATTGGAGTGACTACTTTCCAGAAAGATCATTAAGATAATATTAAATCAAGAAATTTAATTTAAGTCGTCACATTCTATATAAAAAAAAATTATAATTCTGAGTAATTACCTCTAGATAACATTTATTTTTTAAAACTATAATATTATTTTTAAATTTTCAACAAAATGTAATTTGACCGATTTATCTATACTCGGAACTTTGATGGCATAACTATACATAACTGAATGAAAACAGAAATATTCATAGTAATATTTTAATGTATTAACCGTGAAAATGGGACAGAGACTTTTTATTCATATTTAAATTATAGTCCCCTATACTCCTTCAATCTAAACTTAAAACAGTTCAAATTAATCATTTGGTATTGAGTTAAATGCACATAATATAATAATTATCTGGACAATACATATATTGAAAATAAAAATAATAAAATTTGAATACATAATATTAAATTAACTAAATATAGATCAGTAAGAAGTGTTAAAAGAGAAATAAAGTACACGTGGTAGCAAATAAAAAATAATTAAAAAAATTTCGATTTTTGCTTTAAAATCAAAAAACTAGAATAACAATATATTATGTAAAATTAGCTCATTTTATGTTCTGGAAACGGCCTTTGGATAAAGCGGACGTCTGGGTGTGTAGGTATATAATAAGGAAGAAGAATAATTTAAGACATGTGTGTATAACCTCGCAATATTACGGATCGGTTACATAAAACAATATATTTTATGTATATAGGAAAGAATTAATGTACTCATATACTAGCCGGGACGGTAATAATTTTTATGTAAAAAATATATATATTATAATAATCGATATTACGCAGTAATCGTCCATAGCTTATAGTCATTTCCGAGTTAAGTTTTCTGCGGGCTGCCCCACACTCACTACTTGTTGCGTGTGCGTAGGATTAGGGGGGGGGATATAATCGTCAATATAAACAACTATATTATAGTGAGTAAATAAGTAAATAATAATAATAATAATAAATAATATCATGATAATAATATTATATATGAACGACTTGTATAATCGATTCACGATTCGCAAAGATTCGCAGACCCGACCGACTTACTTGTGGAGGTAATCCGGCTACGTTCGCGAACGCTATGGCCTGTGGTATAACGGTCAGCCCGACCGTGATGCCGGCCACGAGGTCGGATATACCGTGTTCGCCGATCGTGTACTTGGGTAGCCATTGGAGGATCGGTAAGCGTTTGTACAACACTTTTCTCGTACAACACCGATTCACCGAATCCGGGTAGACGGGCACCGACGTGTCGCCGCCCAAAACTTTACCTATAGACAAATACAAATTAATGCATTAGGACTTGAGACAATAATTATTATTTTTATTTTATTTTTTCAATGGTAATATTGAAAGTAACAGTTTAGCAGTTTAGTGTACTTCGCGGCAAATACGACAATTATTTTACGCGGGTTACATCCGTAACGAGTTTATTCGTCGAAACGTATTTATTTTTATTCATATTAATGTGTACAAATATATTTTTCTCTTTGATTTATCTACTATGCCTTTTAAGCATATCGTGTGCTGGATAAAAATAGTTAATAATAACAAGTACTTAAAATACGTATGTGTGTTATTGTGATGCTTAAGTTTGCGATTACAGGATACATAATATTTAGTAGATTATAAACAATAGTTAATAGTTAGAAAAGTAATATGATATAAAAAAAAAACCAATAAATAATATAAAAATTACACTGATAACATAAACTAAAGATAAAGAAAATTACCTGTATATGATACAAATTAATATATACAATGTCCATGTTCTAAGTTTTTTTTTACATATTTTTATTTAGGATTACAATATTGTACATTTTTTTAAAAACCTAAACTTATTGAAAAGTAAAAATTTGTATCTAGATAACTCTTAAATCCTTGACCAAAAAAAATATTTGTGTACTTTATTTTATCGTCCTTACTATTATAGGCGGTGACAGGGGTGTTTAAAAGGAGTGTATCAACTCATCAAAAAAAAAATTTTAATTCCCATCCCTAAAAATATATTTAATTATATTTAATTAATTTGTTGATTTTTGTAGATTGCATGTTTAGTCTCTCTAAAATTCAATTCACTAATGCTATTCTCCCTATCTTTCTTTATATTTTCTTTATACCGATTATTGGTATTTTAATAACCCACATAATTGAAATTTTGTATAAACAAATTTTATGGATTCGACTTCAAGCTCTTAATAGTTTTATAATATAGAATTTCTTCTAAACTATGTTTATTAAGTAAAATGTCAAACTCTTTAGGCATTTTTTTATTCTCACCCCTCTTTCACAACAATAGTAACCATTTTTGCAGTATCAAAATAGTTTATATGACGATTATAATATCATAAAACTCGTAATATGACCGAAACCCACAATTATCGTTTTCATAAGTGAATTAAAATTAATAAGTAGGTATTAGGACTATTAGGTATATAATATGTTATATTGTTATTAGTAAGTTATCAGTGTTATCACCTATTATATTAACAGTTATTCATAGTTTTTATAGATTTATTTCCACCGATCAAATTTATGTTTGTTGTTTATAATTGAATATTTCTAATACAACTACATATAGGGATATTGTTTTCGTTCATGGTCTAATACTACCCTTAACTAAATCTGGTGATGGACGATGGTATAGTATTCACAAAAAATATAATGAAATTTAAAAATACAAAAATTTGAGTTATGTATTTCATTTTGTCGACAATAACTTTTTATGTGACACTTAATTGATCGTATTTAATCATCAATAAAAAGAAAATCATTTATAAATATATTAAAAGAGTCTTTAAAAATAATAATATCTATATTATTCTATGATATATTTACGAAAACACAGCAGCATATTATTGTTACTCAAGTTTACTGACTCGTGTTGTTATTAATGTTGATCAGTCAACTAATCGCGATCGTAATATTGAAAACAAAACATACTTAAGGAGAAGGAGAAGATTTTAAAATATAATATTTATATATATATACATGTTGTACGCTTACAAAACCGGTCAAACTTGGGTCATGGTTAATTCCGGTCAAGTATATTATAATATATATTATACAATACACACGAGTTAGATATATTAATATCGTTGCAAATTTAAAAAGACAAAATTTAACGAACCATAATACCTACACATCTATATTTAAAGTAACTACTACTCGGTAGTTTTTTATATTTATTTTTACAATGAACATCGCCCTAATGTCCTTGAATAATAATTAGCACGTGTTTGTGTTAACTGGAAACAAGATAACAAAAGATCCACTGCGTGATAAATCATTTTGATCATCTAAAATATATTTAATTTCAATAAAAAAAATTATATTTTTAGTAAAAAGGAACAATCTTATATAATCATGTACTCAACTATTGAACTATGTAAGATGCGTATTGTTCTAAATTAAATTAAAAAATTAAATTTTAAATTTTATAACTTTTAACATATTGACAGCTATATTTGTCGAAGCCACACGAATAATATTAGGTTGTTATTAAATATAAATATCCATTGACAGAAAAAATATAGGTGCGTTATTCTTTTTATAAAATATACACTTTAAACTCAAATAAAAAATTAATACTACCTATATATATATATATATATATTAAATCTATGTTTATTTAAATATTCGTATTTTTAGTAAGTGAATGTTTGTTATGAGAGTAGAGTAGTACAGATAATACAGTCAGGTAAAAGTCTATGGAATACTGTTTTACTAATAAAGTTTTGGATTAGGTAGCTGATGCAGTTAATTATACTAATTATTTCGTTTAAACGTAACTTGGTGCTATTAAAATAATGTTTACAAATACAAGACTTTCACTATATGTATACTGGAGTGTTTATCTATATTGGTATTTACATTATTTACAAAAATGTTTAACTTTGATTTTTTATTTATTGTAATTATTTTAACCTAAATATATTTGAGAATAATTCTTCGGAGAAATTTCGTCTCAGTGCATATTTTTAAAACCACAAATAATAATATCATCCATAAAATAAATGCAAGTAATATAGAAAAATAATCGTCGGAATATATTAAGTATTATAATAATAATACATTTTAATTAGGTAATTTTTTTTTTTTTAAACTTTGAACGAGCTATTTTTGTAAATACGTAGTTGTTATGATTATTTGAAAATCATAATAATCAATATTAATCTATCATATTTTCTAATATAATCTATTATATTTTAACTATCGAAGTATAAAAAATATTAGATTCAATATTATATCTATTTTATATTTTCATAAAATAATTTTTAAGGACTATTTATTTTAGTATAAACATTTCAAATTCAGAAACTACTCGTTTAAATTTTGATTTAGATACATCTACATTTTCTAAAAAAATCATAATATTATGCAAATATCAATTTTCAATAAAATAGGTTTGGTTCTCAATTGCAAAAAATAAATTTGTATCGCCATGGGACATTCCTTAAATGGTATAAAAATCTAAATAATTAAAATCATGGTCCTTAATAATTATACTTATACTGCTATCACTCTGCAGTTTATCGTATTATCAGAACATAATTTGTATGTTATTGTTAGGGCTGGGATTAATATGTAATAAAAAACCAAAAATATGTACATATATATGTAGTTAAAATGGCCAAATATAAAATATAAAATATGTATTATGTAATAAGAAAAATTTTAAATTATGTTAACGTGTTAACATAATAGTTATTGTGTATTGTATTTGGTATCAGAGCCTAGAATATAATTACTTAATATATAATATATTATACTTAATAAGTAGGTAAACAACTTATAGTGCATAGCAATTTTGAGAAATGTGTATTATAGGTATTTAGTTTTATATAGGCCCCTGCCCTCTGTCAATTTTTATTATGATATCATACAACATTTTTTAAGATGCTGACGATTCTGTGTATTTGAAGAAATTGAAAATTAAGCATGCACGTATACTAAAATGGAATATTAAAGTTCCGCGATAATTGTTCCATTAATCTTGTTTAAAGATTACTTTTAGATCAGTTTCATCCTGTAGTTTAAAATATAAAAATAGGATCGAAAAAATGTGTACCGCTCATAAATCATAAGCATTATTATTTATTACTTACACAATATAATTCCCCGAAAAATGTTTCTATATTTTCAAGACATCGCGGGTAATAATTTCTTTCATAACTTTATTACCTATATTCAGTTGTTTGTAAGGATAAAAAAAAATCTGTAATTAACTAGACGAAATTGAATAAATAATAAACGTTCAACTCACATGTTTGACGCCTATAACTTGAACACGATAATCATTACGTTATAATATTACGATTTACGACGGGTTAACAGTGGGTATTTTAGATGACGCAGTATACTAAATATTATTACTTACAAGTTAATTGGTTTTAGCAGTCTTTATTATTTATTTATTTATTTTTTTTTTTTTGCAAAAAGAAATCGACGTTACTAAGAACAAGCTAGAAGCGGAGGTTTAAATTTGAAAACGTACGCGTTAAAACGACTTTAATTAATAATGTACGCAAAATAATATTTGCAACTCTAAAAAATCCGGTTATCTCTTAAGTTTATAATTCTTTGGGTTTCTCCATTCGTCTTAATCATACAACCTATAGGAAAAGTATAATTTAACAAACATAATATATTTATATTCATATAAATGAATAAATTACTGTCAAGAGTCAACTGCGAATTGTGATAAATGAATAACGTAGTCATTCACTTTTAACGGTACTGCATATGATGGTAAATAAGAAGATATGAACCCAGTTCTATGACGGTTGTGTTTTTTTTTTTCAATTTGAATATGATGCAAAATTTAAGCGAATTGTGGAGACCATCAGAAGCCTATACATCGTTAATAATTTCAGCAAAATCTTATAAATCATTGTTTTGTTTAATAAACTAAATACATTGCTCGGACGTAAGTCGTAAAATTAATAAAAATATACAATATAGTCATTACTCGTACATAGTTTAAAAAATTTAATATTTTATCAGATGAATTTTTAAAATATTGCTGTTCAAAATCATGTTTTGAGCGCAGTGTTTTATTATTTTATTCAAATGTGATATCATAAAATTCATTTACACACACACACACGTTACACATATAACGGCTATCACCATAATCTGTAGCCTTGTCCGGTTTATTTTAGTTACCTACCGCACTCTGCAGAAACACGCAATATTGTTCTACGCCTACAACTTATACAGACGTCATATTGTAATAGTACCTAAATTATATTATTGATAAGAATAATAATTAAATATTTTTCAATAATAAACTAGCGGTCAATGATAATACGTCAATAATCAATTAAATATATCTCACAGGCACACGCAATTCGTGTGATAATCGCACGAATTTATCATGACATAATTATTTAATAATATCAGCTATTTATAATTTGAATGACTAAAAAATTGACTAAATATTATATTAGCGTTAATAAAATAACTTTTTATATTATTTTATATTCCATTATAACATAATATATAACATTATATTCTATTTAACCTTCGTGACAATTGGACTTAAATAAACGTATAGTTGTCAGACGACAGTAAGTTAACCTACGACTATAATACTGGCTACGAATCCACTTCTACGAAGAACTATTGGGTGCTGACACCCCGCCGTACAATAACATACGCGTGTACAAATACAACATTCCAATAAAGGATCGATTACAAGATTATAATTATCGTTCGAAGTATTTTACCCTTATCTAACAAACATATTTCACAAGCAATAATACAGCATCAAAATGAAAGCATAAAAAGATAAACGTTTCTGTAACTATATCGAGTAATTAATTTTATCGCACGACTGGGGATCGATTACAACATGTAATATTATTATATCATGTGTATTAAAAATGTAAATAATACATGTGGAAGCTTGTAAAAAAAATTAAAATATAGTTTAATAAACCCTATTTGTCTGAATTCATCTTGCCTAGTAATATAAAAAAGCGCGTCCAAGGTCTCGACATAAAAAAAAACAACTAAAAAATTAGCGTTTTATGGTTTTTCAAAACGAAAAATCGGCGTTCAAAAACCTTCTTATCAAGAATTAATTTTTTGTAAAACAAAAAAATTCTAAGAACCGCGTTTCAAGTTATTCAACGCCGCAATACCTATGACAATATATTGTTGCTTAATGTAGGCATATAACGTCCGGTTGCTATACGTCTGCAGTGATGCAGTGGAAGTGGTTACTGGTTAGGTGCCAACCGCCGCGGCCGTCACAATGAACTCAAAACGTGTGCATGTTCGCGTGCGTATAATTATTATAAGATATTAGATATTCGTTTTTTAGGCGGGAGGCTTGCCTACATGTTATTGCGTATAATAATTAGTAGAACGGGTAAAAAAATTTTGGAAAACCCGAGTACGCGTAGATAGGTATTCCCCAAGAATGTCTTGCACCTAACCAGATGCGGTATTTTTAAAATTCCCAACTGGTGTGATGTACACATTGAACATATTTTGTACACGACAATGTCGGCCGTATAATGAATAATCGTAATTACCGCTGTCGAGTCATCTGCGAACGGACGATACCAACTCGTTTTTCGCGAATGTTAAAGCTATTAAAATATACTTAAGGAGATAATATCATCGTTTGAGTTATGATCGCATTAACAGACACGCTATTATTATAATAAAATCGTAATTAGACTCGCTATATACTTGTCGAAAGATCCTATACTATAAATTCTATACGATCGCGATAATGCCATTATGGTTTGAGAATAATATTTTAAATCGGTAATAATATCAAACATTATAAGATTAAATATTAAATTTATTTTTAAAGCTTCTGTGTACAATAATGATAAGGTATAATTGTTCATTAAATTCATTTTTTAAATTAAAAAAATACATAGTGATTTTATTTTCAAGGCTCGCAGAGTACCTACTAAATTAGAACTTGACAATTTAACGTCGACATATCATTATAATAGTGTCGGACGATATCTGCCTATCTGATTTATTTTGATATCTCAAATTCTATTTGAATTTCACATAATATTAGAGTAAGAAGCACACAATATACACACTACACAGGTATACATTACGTGGTTACATTAAGTCTTAAGGACTATATTCAAATTATCTATAGGTAATTCGCTACCAACTAGGTACAATAATAATAATCGTTTATGATCGCGCTAGTCTGTGCTAATATTCTCACACCTCGGTTTTATTTAACAATGCAGTTATTCTAAAACTGGTTTTTGCAACTTTATATTTTAAGACTATACTTTTGAATACTTGAGATTTTTCATACCGTTTAATAAATATTCTAGGACGACACAAACTTGTGTTTATCAAAGGAAAATCACCCTTCCTTTTTTATTTTTTATTATTCATCGGATCATTTTTTGTTTTATTATTATTTTGATATATCTAAACCAAAATGTAAACGGGTAAGTTATTAGTTTCTGGTTATTCGAAAAAAATTTAAACCATGGTAAATTTAATATTTATTTAGTCATGCTCTTATATTAGTTATAACCGAGACTATTATAACAAATTGTACAATGCTAATATATTAATATAATTTACCTACTACACTTTTTTAAAAAAAAAACACAATGATAACAATAATAATAGGTAAGTATATCATTTTTAAAAATTCAAAAAATCAAATTTGGAATAACTGCATTACTAAAGAAAAAAAGAATGAGCATGCTTGGTTAATTATCTTTACCTTGTATGGCTGTATTATAATATGGACAATAATAATGCTTAGATATTGCTGTGTTGTATAATACTCACTAGGAGATATGATGTCGTTTTCTCTGTGGTAAGACGATGGGTAACTAGACAAATTGTCTGCCGAGCTCCATTGAAATCCATCGTTCTTATATCCGGACAGTGTTTCAGAGTCTGTCTTTACGAATCCTACTAGCTTAACGTTCTTGTAGTAATCGTCGCTATTATCAGTCGACTTGTCACCTTCCATTTTGTAGCTCAAATGGTTGTTCATTTTATTCATATTTCCACTGCAGTGACTCACAGCGTCAATAGGATTATCCGTTTATAATGACTGCACGACATCGATACAATCTATGAAAACAAATTATTAAAATCATTATGACGTTGGTACATAATTATTGGACCATAGGTAAATGAACTATTTCGGAGTTCTAACACTGCTCTGTTCCCAGCAATCATGATTTACATAATGTTTAGGAAGTGCGGGCACTCTGCCAATAATCATAATATACGATATTGTTATTAAACATACTGTATAATACTTGATAAATAGTTCTGCTCGAATGATACACGGCCAGATTTAAACGCGAATATCATAAGCGTGATTCGCACGAAATTTGCATATCGCAGTGGCGTGGGAGAAGGGTGGGCAGAGTGGGTAATTGACCCCTCAGATATAATCCAAGGGGGCAAAAGTATAATTTTGCCCCCCCCCCAACCACATTAAAATTAAAACGTATACCATATGGTAAATTACATTTAATTTATACGTTTATGTATTTAAAATTGAACTAATTTTCATTAATGTGCGCAATAGTATTATTATTATCGATGTATTATTTATTATTATAACATAATACATAATATTGTGTAATTGAAAATTGTAAAAATAAAAATAGACATTTCCAATTAGGAGTGCTCAATCAAATTAGGTATTGGAAAATTCCTCCAGTCCCGGTGTTCTTACAACGTATCGTGTTGTTGATTATTGTAAAATTACTATAAACTATTTATGGGTTATACGGTTTTTTTATGTTTTAGCTTTTAAAACGATGCTTTTTTTACTACTGCAATACATATTTTTGATTTAATAGAACAATTAGTAAAAGTATTACAAAACCCTAAATTGTATTTATCAGATTCTATTAAAGCTGCAAAAAGTACATTACTATCATTCAGAATTAATAAACATTTTAGTTAATGATATTAAATATCGTAAATACCGTGAATTTATTTGCTAAAATATGTGTATTAGAACCACTTGATGACACATTTGAAGTTATTTGCCAAAGAGTTTGTTTCCAGTACTTCGCAAAGAAAATCAATATTTGGACATTTTTATTAATCTAACAGGTAAAAATGTTCTTTAAATATTTCAAAATGTTGATTTACTTTGTAAAGTTTAGGTTTTATTTAATTTTTTATATTTAATTTATTTATATATTGTAAAATGTTTGAATATAATTTCAGATATAAAATAAATATGTTTTCTATTTTATTTCAATATATAAATATAATGTATTTATTTTATACTAAACATTTATATAGTTCTTATATTATAATATACTACCTATAGATATAACAACAATAAAAAAAATATATAATAAGAAAGGTTTTCTGTTATCAATCACAAATAAATATAAAATAGTGGTAATGATTTTTATATTTGCCCCTCACCCCCTCATGAAAAATAGTTCCTTCACCAATATAGCATGTGACATTTATACAAATACATATACATCGTTGCATTAACGACAATACCGCAACCACATACCTATCTAGATTTTTTACAATTTTCCAGGTGAACAGAAAAACCAGAAATTATTATACTAAGGGAACATGTCATTGTATATTTATAAAATATATAAGAATATAAAAATATTTCACATAATATTTTATAATTGTTATATTTAGGTTGATGATACTAATTTTTATTGAATTAAATAAACTTAAAACCAAGCAAATATTTCATACAGTTACATTTTATTACTTATTATGCAGTATGAAATTGTAATAAATAGGAAAAAATGGCATATTATGAAAACAATTCTGAAAACTATTTGACTGAGCCTTATTCGTACTATATAATATATATTATATTTAGTAACTTTTTTAGGTATAAATGCATATAAGTAATATTAATAAATAAAATGAGTTATACACGGTACATGGTTATTTTTATAATTTTTAAGTCTAATGTAATTTTTCTTCCAAAATCAGGAATGCCTCTAATTATTATTTATATGAACATCCCACGGCTCACCAGGAAAACACTTCATAATATACCGTTGGTATAGTCCGCTAACAATCAGTGGTAGGCAATAACTCATAACGACAGATATTAATTTCTTATATACCTATTAAAGCTATTAGATTTTTACCAAATAAAATGAATGACACACATAATTCTTTTTTATATTTAATAAATAAAAACATTAAATTATTTATAAACTATAATAAATATTACTTTTTTTAGTTTTATAAAATAGTGTTAAAAAGAGTATAACTAAATATTTAAACTTAAAATAGAACTATAAATTAAACACATATTTGTTTTAGAAAATGTGTTTCATATAACGAATGAACTTTGAGTTTAAAACTTAAGTTAAATATTTTATTTTCAAAATATACAATTTACCTATAAATATTTACAAACATACATTAATTAATATAATATGTATTTTTAAATATCTAAATTTTTAATTTATTAAAATTTTAGCTTTACAAAAACAGGTTTGTTATTTTAAATATAGAATTTCAAATTTTAACATGATGTTTCGAATTAGCGAGGAGGATTGTTCTTAAAATAAAATAAAATATTGCATAATATTCTAAATTGGTAAGCACCTGAACAGTAATAAAAACACTTGATTACATATTTTATGTGTTCATTTAAAATGTATATTCATGAAGGACAAGAATTGTATTGTGTGTTCTTAATTTCTTATAAAATACGTTTTTCCTGGTTTGAGCATTTATTCAATAAACGCCATAATTTATGTATCCATGTACTTATGTACCATAAGTATAATTATAGTTTATTGCCCAATTCTCAATTTTTGGTTTGATATTAAAGTACTTTTAGTCAAATACATAAAACATAAAAATAGCTTTTATGATATACAATCATTATTATCACTATATGATATTGTATTGATTGGGATTTAACAAATATTACTATATTATATTGTTATTACATATTATATTATTTAATATTCATAAACATAATAATTTAATAATAACAATCGGTAGGGCGCAATCACAGTAATAGGCACAAAATAATTATCCTAGAAGGTTAACTTTAAAATGAGTTGAATCAATTTTTTTTTTACAAATAATTACTTACATCATTTATAAAAATTATGTTTTATCTAAACACTATTAATATTAAATTGTATAGTACATAAACATATTTTTTGCAATTATATTAGTATAAGTATAACAAAAATCAACACCTCTAAATATAACACAATTTACACAATTTTAAATGTTATAGGTACATGGAATAGAGCCGTACAAGAAATAAGAATAAATGCTTTAAATTTGATTACATTCATTCGTATGACATAAATTTATTAATTTTTATCATTCCAAATTGTCATTTTAATTATTGAAACATATTTTCATTTTTATCGTGAAATATTTTATAAAATACCTTTTAGCTATAAAATTATTATTTTTGTTTATATTTTATTATTTTGATATGAACATGTAATTATACAATGTATTTATTATTACATATTTTGATTATTTTTAACACTTTCAAAATTATTAAAAATCGTAAACCGTAATTCGTAGAAAACGACAGTCCTTGAATAACATATATGAAATAAAATAATAGTAATAATTTATAATATAGGCAATATATTTTATTATGTTGTTCAACTACTTTTTTTATGGCACGAATATTATATTATTATGAATAATAGTTAGGTATTATACATATCATTTATTCTAAGATGTACCTGAAATATATTGAATATATTAAGACGTATTAATATCGTATATTATACGAGTATAATTAAACTAATAGTAATTGACTTATACAACACGTTCTTTATTGATACTTAATTACCAACGATAGATTAAATTCCATTGAATTAATTCAAAATTTTAGGGATGAAATTTGAATTGCTAAATATTTTTTAATCCATTAAAATATTAAAAACACGAATTAGTATTTTACCTGGAACAATTGTAACTATAAACCTGTTATTAAAAATATTCTTTATTTTATATTAAAGATAAATAAATATTAATTTTTTAATTTTTATTTTTTTGGTCTGAATCGAAGATAGTTGTTTATTTACGAAAATAAGGAAAATATTATTAATATTATAGGTATAGGTACTATTGAATACTTATAAATACATAAATAAATATTTATAGTTGAAATAAAATTTTAAGAAACACCTAATGTAGAAATTTTAATTGATTAACTCGAAAATTATTGATTTTAATAGTCATAATTCAGCTATGATTAAAAATTTTATAAAATACATCAATTATTGTAGTTAAATAAAATAAAATTTATTATTATTTGTAGCTACTACCTATGAATTTTTAATATTTATTTATAATATAATGTACCTATAATGGTATTTATAATTATATAAAAACGAAAACGCAGTAAAATTTATTTAAATTAATCAGATATTTTCAGTGTCGTTTTTATAATGAAACGATGAGAACAATTTTTTTGAATAAACTATGTATTTACAATAAAAATATAGGTTAATAACACATATTATTGTATTGTGGCTTAGAACACAAACCTGTCCTACCTATTCAATTCAACAATTCGAAGTGTACATAAGATTATATATCATGTGCATCCGTTCAATTTATGAATGCAGGTCTAAAATAATTGTTTTCTATGCCTAGGGGCTAATATCGATAATCATCAACCAGCCTATTATTTTGTATCATTTTATAAATATTTATACATTTTTTTAACGGTAATAACTAATAAGTATACAAGTTTTATCAATAAAACCCAAATTTAATCGTTATAACCTAGGTTTTACCAACTACTCCTGAATATTGGATGAATTATGAACATTCACCGATTGACCTTAGTGTACGTTCAAAAATACCCCGAATTGATATACAGTAAATCTAGCGTTTATAAAGTATTGAAATAAAAAATAAATAGTAGATCTTGTTATAATGTGTACTTATATAACCTACTATTTAATATTTATATTATTAACTGCTCAGTACCACTCATTTATACATTTGTAACATGACAATTTTAATTTATTGATATTTAATTATAGTAATTTACTAATCATAAAAATAAGCACAAAAACCTGGTATTTATAACATTTGATTTGGATTATTAAGTAATTTACTTTTTATTTGTTCAAAGTTTGAAGTAATTGTTTAGATATTTGTAATTTTTCTATTGATTTTTTTAACTACAGCTATAACCATATTTATTTTTAAATAATAAACCTTACTTATAACTCGAGATAGGATAATGTTAATCTTATAATAACAGTTAGAAATGTTATAGAAACTCTAAAAAAATACCAAAAATATGACAAAATTAAATTAATTTTGCAGGGACTACCAAAATCCTTTATCTGCTTACAATCTATCACTTCGGACATGATAGGAAATAAAATAATAATAATTTAAATAAAATCATTATTTCAAATTGTAAAATAATATATATAAATAATGTAAATAATTGTAATATTCAAAATTAAGTAACATCATAATAATTACTTTTATTTTAGTAACCATAATGTAACATGTTATATTGTTGTAAATATCTAATAACTTTTATCATGCATAAAAAAATTAAACTATGTTCAATCAATTTTAAGCAATGTAAGTATCTAAAAAATAATTATAATATGTTTTTACAGATAATAAATTAATAACTAATAATAGGTACTGTCTACAAAGATTTTAGAAAGGCGTTTTGTGTAGGCAAAGTGAGTACACATAAATTGAGATTTCTAACAGCTGAGCAAAAACAACATCATGGTATTTAGAGATTACATTACAAAACTATTAAGACACACTGAACAGTTAAAGGAATATAATTTTTATTTTTTATTTCATGATAATTAATTAATAATATAACACATTGTTCCGAATACATTTTAATGTGCAGTACGCATGCCGTACCCTATCTGCCAAAAAATTGTAACTATGTAAAACAATATTATACGTTTACCTTGAGTTCTAAATTCGCACAGTATTTTAAAATATTTTGTGCAATACCTAACTATAATAATATGTATTTTTATTGTTTATTATATAAATTATATACGAAAATACAAAATATGTTTTTTTTTATTTTCAAAAACACGTCCGCGAAACTACAACTGGTATTGAAAAAATTCTGTGTTTCGGCAGTTATAACTAATATCACTCACTAAGACGAGCTTAGATGTTGGAGAACACACATAGGAGAATATGTCCACGAAACTACTGACCACTGCACATTCACTTTGACATTTTGATTTTAATACGTACTCCTACACTGAAACCTATTCAATCGGAAACTTATTGCAGAGACATAGTAGAGAACGATCGATTTTCGTGCCCGCATCGTCTAATATAAAAATTTAAAAAAAAAACATCGGTCGACGAGAATATTAACGCAAAGCGGATAAGGCCGAGTAAATTTTGTGAGCTGTAAGTAGACAGCACAATATTATGTTTTAATATATAACACCACTAAACGGACGCCGAAATAGTTTGCGAAACGACGATAGCGAGTAGCGACAAACGAACACATTCCGAACGATGTCTGTACGACGAGAAAACTATTGAACAATTTTCAAACAAAAAAACGAATTAACTTTCGAAATACTTTTTCTATCGACAACTGTGAATACGAGTCCATTTACAGAGGTGGGGTTTCCAACAGCGCGACTGTTTACGTATATATTGTTAGTGACAATAAAGAGTCGGCAACAGTACAAAAAAGTACAATATTATTATCGAGGCGTTGGATTTAATTTGTTCAACTCTATCGTTTCGCACTTGAATGTGGCACAATGTGGCGAATTCACCGTTTTACGACTAACCCGTCAACGCGACTATTGAAATTAATGGTATTTTATTTTCGCACTCGCAGTTTGGATTATATTATATTACAACAATATTAGTATTAAACTCACCGTTCAAATCCTGGAAACGTGCACTCGGTTTGTTGAACAACGTCCAAGATAGAACACTGTTTTGAGAAAACTACGGTTTTGGATTTGACGACGTTATTAGTGGATCATTAAGCAGACGCTGCAGTAGTAGTGCGGTAGGTACTGCGAACCCAGAGCGAGTAAACGCTGATTTCAGGTTCAGGTAGCGTATAGGTACACAACCGGTACGCAGATAGGTACGCCAAAACGAGTGGATATGGAACGGTCGTCGGTGGTGGGATGGACTTAGGGGGCGGAGGGGGAAACCGAAGGTCAAGGGACCGTGTAGTAGCGCTTTGATGACCGAGTCATCAATGGTAGTTGTGATATACACAAGACGTTTGGGTTATTTCTGTTTTTTTGTTTTTTTTTTTTTACGTACATACCTAACAAGTCATCACTTTTTCTTTCATTGTAATATGTACCATGCAAGCCCAGATGAAAATTATAAATAATTGTGTTACAATCGTAGTAAAGAAAAAAATAAAAATACCAACAAAACCGAATACTATAGCAAGGTTAACACTGCTAGACCTAGACAATGATTGAGGTTCAAGTTCAAAGCATTTATTCTAGAATTCATAATATTTTTTTCCTGATAAAACAAAACATTTTAGGTACAAAACACGTATCATATTATATATATTATACATCTCGACTAAAAAATTATTATTATCGAAATATGAAATATATCTAGTGGTTTTTGATATTTTACATAACACGCGATACAACGTAAAACTAAAATTCACTGTATACATTTTTTTTTCAAGACACATTTTAGATAAAATAAGTTTTATTTTAATAAAACTATAAATTTAAATATTAAATGGTTAAACATGAATACAAAATTATACACGTCGTATTCTAAAATAGTTACCTATGACAATAAATTAAGAAAAAAAGATGTACTCGTAATTTTTTTTTACGAGCATTTAAAACTCTAAAACTACCTATTCATAAACATCCATAGTAAATAGAGTTCATCTCAGAAGTCAGAATCATTTTTCTAATAAGATAATATTATATTATTCTTTTTGTTTTTTTTTTTTAATAAAACATTAAAACTTAATAGATTTGTTCGCTGTAGGTGAGTAACACAACTCTTTAAAATAAACGTTAAATAATAATTTTTATTTTTCGAGACAACTAAAAAAGTTAGTGTTTCATATATTTTGATGTACGCATTATTATTATTTTTAAACGGCCGTTTTTGTAACAGTAAAAAATACATATTTTATGAATATTTTATTTGATCTTTTATTATATATAAGACCGTGTGCATAATATTCATGTATATATATATACATATTACTATTGTGAAACCATATATAGTAAAATCGCCGAACAGTATGATAATATGTAAAATACGATAAGCAATAATATACTTGTATATTTATAATAGTGTAGACTGTGTACAGTAATACCTAAAACCTTATACTTAATACCTTAAATACAGAAGGTAGATACATTCGTTACAAAAAATTGATACCTGTAAACATATTATATTATTGGGGTAACTATATAAAAATATAATACATTATTTAATTATTAACAAGATAATGAATATGTACACTTAAGTTCCTCTCTATATATTCAGTATGTTTTTACTACTAATAGTAATAAATGTATAGTAAATAATTTGCCAACAACAAATCGTTCAATTTGAAAATAAAATATTACAATCATGGCATTAGTATTTCTCAAACAATATAGGTACCTATTGAACATGGTATTTGAAGAATTTTATCGAGTACCGAAAAACAACCAAAATAACATATATTTATATATTATATAAATATATATAAATATACAGGGTGCATCTGGAAAATACAACATACTCGTATTATTCAAATGTAATTTCGGCGTAAAATTGTCAAAACCTCTAGAAATTTAACTTCAACTCCTGTTTGTATATTATGTACACATACAGACCATACAGTATACCTAGTAAAACGATAAAATTTATAAATAATAAATGCATTCCCTACCTACCTTAAAATTAGGCCAAATGTATAAAATTGTTTCAAAATCATTATTTAAGATCGTTCTTTACCTATTTCAAGTAAATATGGATATTTTTATTACATATCGTAGCAAAGTAATGAAACAATATTATGGTAATATAACTTGATTCATATTTTTAACTAATGTCATAATAATTTTATTGAACATTTATTGCAATGTAGAATCATTGAATTCAACCTGTAAACACCGAGTAGTAACTAACTCGATTTCCCAATTTACGGATACTTATTCGTATATTTATTACCACGATAACAACATATTATTATAGTCAAAATTATATTTTTAAATTTATGTAAATACCTAATTTAATTGTAAAATATAAATTATATAGCCAAAAGAGATGTTATAGGTACGCTGACAAACCGAATAAATTAAATAATGTTATAACTTATGGTAAAGTATAAAGTGCGATAATTGTAAAATAATATTTATATAAATGTATAGGTAGTCGTCAATATTAAATTATATACTTATATATCACAATAACATGAAAGTATAAACGTATTTTGTGATTGTACACTAATAAAAAAATGTACAATGATTTCTTATACATGTATTGAAGAGTGTACATTTTTGTTAAGAAGCAATTATACATTTTGACTAAAATAATAATTATTATTATCAATGAAAAACTTTCCTTAAAATAAAAAATGAACAATATAATATTTTAAGCAAAGAACACATTATATTAAATATAACATTACTATAATACAATTATAATTTATATTTGCTTGATTCATTTATAATTACTGAACTTACAGTACTTTATCCACAGTAAAAAATATAAATATACCTATACGACATACGTATTTTAATTCATTTAGTAATATCACTAATAATTAATTCAATAACTTATTAATACTAATCATATTTTAATATCTAATTACTTAATTTAATAACTAATACTAATGGATAAGTACAATTAATAATTGTACTAACAAGTCTAGTAAGTTCCGAATAACTTACCAAGCACTGTTACTATTTACTAACGATAAGGTTAATGGACCGTCTCAACAAAGATAATTTATAAATAAAATACCTATCCAATCTACCAAAATTAGTAATAATAGATCTAACACAACTCAAAAGATAAAAAAAAAATAAAATTGCGTTTAGTCATGAAATAAATAAGATAATAAATATTTTTATTGAACACGATTTATTGATTTATTTTTACTGATTTTTACTTATTTTTATCGATCAATCTAAAAATATAATTATTTACTAATCAAAAATTCCCTTAATAATCTCCTTTATATAAATACTAAAACTATATTTGTATTCTATACCTACTTGTAAGTTATAACAATTATTATTGTTGTAGCATAATATGAATTTCATAAATTGTTTATTCTATTTCATTCAATTTTTAATTAAACAAAGCGCGTGTTTTTATTTTTAAATCTGAATTGAAAAAATATGGTAAAATGATATCACAAGAAACATTAAAATAGGTAGTAGGTACCCATAAATAGCATATTATGCCTTGTACCTCATCGGCTTTATTGAGATTCCTAATCGTTTTTTAATGTTTAATATTGTATTTATAATCTATATGAAATACACCATATACGTTGTCATGACTCATGTTTCAATTCAGCCGATACTATTATTCAGATTTGCTATCCTATATACGTTTGCTTTATAATATTATATACACTTAAAAATGACGTTCAATAACTTATATTATAGTGGCTGCATCCTGCATGCCACCCCGTAAACTCGTATACATCTAAGATCTACATGATTTCAATAGCTTATATACAATATACGAGTAGGTACATACACGATTACGTGAAAATAAATTGAACGTTTTAATGTCATAAATCATATAAACGCGTGTCTTGTTCTAGGGCTAATCTACATGCAAAATCTTTTCGATTATTTCCAACGTTAGACGAGTAATATAGGCAGTCATTGCAAGGCAAGCTAATACCTTTTTACATATTTTTCTATTTTTTTTTTTTTATAATTAAAAGTTAAAACTACTGTTTTCCAAAACCGAAAAATAGTTTAAAAAAATTGTGTCAAAGTCAATTATTATATTTGCATAACATTGTTACTATAGTCCATACAATTATTATTTATCATCTTATAATACAATAATTTTTTCCATATTTAATATGATGATGTGTTAACTATTTATAGACGATATGGCATCTAGCCATTCTAACTCTGACGTAAATTAGCGGAGAAAAAATATATTTTCTAAAAGTATTTGAATATATCTGCAATTTGTTTTTAATAATTGCTCATGAATTCACGTACCTACATATGTACATTGTAATAATAAAAACAAAATATACTATAAACTCATCCAGGTGTATGTGCTAATGCGTGTGCTGTGTGGTATATATATATCACGCTGTATGTACGCGAAAGAAGATTCTATCTATATTGGCATGGAAGCGTTCAAGGTTACTTTATGCAATCATGCTGAACATTAAACTGAATCAACCAAGGACCAAAAATGAAAAAGGAAAAAAAAGCATTAATATGCCTTGTCAAATTAAGTTAATTTCTTTGACAAGTTGAAGACATCAGTGGTGTATTTGGAATTTTCTCGTGACTATGTGGTGATATTAAATAAATTTTATGATTTACAAAATGTATTATACAAAAACATTAAACTACGCGGGTGCGCGTCTAATAAATAAGGTTTATTTAAATTCGTGTATCAAAAACTATTTTTGGATAACTGTGATAAAAACTATATTCTTCTACTATAATTTATGATCTACAAATTCCTCCATACTGCCACCAAAAGATGTTTTGAACTAATACCTATACCAAAATGTAATGATATTCATATAACTGTAATTTAGTAATGTTACATTGGATAAAAATAGCATTTTATGGGCAATAATAAATTATAATATGATTATATATTATTCATATATTCTATTTTTATATAGTATACGTATATATAGTATTATCGTATTGCTATCATAGCAAAACATATACCTATTATGATGTCAACGATCGAATTTCTACTCTAATATTTTCGTGTACCTTAATATACAATATATTGCTAAATAAAATCAAAAGTTTGGCATTAACTATCTAATTAAAAATTGTTTTTTATGGTAAAGTTGCTCATCGTGTAATCCACAGCCATAAGACAAATTGAAAAAAAAGAAGCTTCATAACTCCCAGAGTTTTCATTAAAATAGCACCCCTAGAACAGATGGTATTAAAAAAGAATTAACTTCTTTTAAACTTCATTGTATATTTTTTCGTTACTAAAATTCAAATTACATACTGTTTGTCAACTATCAAAGTATCAACTCATATATAACTTGACTTCTGAATGTTTACATGTCTTAATTAACTTAAGCCAATAATTTTCATTAACTCGCCAACCTCTGAATAAAATTAATAACCATGTCATAAAACGAAACAAATTGTTGGCATAATATATACAATAGACAATAGTACAATAGTACCTAACCGCCTAGATGTTTGTTTCTGATGTTTTTTTACACATTCCAAATGCGCTAAACGTTATATAATATAATAAATACGCATAGACACTGTCAAAACATCATTAACAATGGCTAAAAAAACAAAACAAAATATCAAAAATGTATTAGATAATGACTTACTGTTCATGCTGCGTACACTATATAATATTTGCGTTGTTTATCGAGAACCAGCTATAGGCTGCCACGCATCAATCTGAACCGTGGGAAAATTGAAAATAAGAGTGTTAAGTGGCTGTGGACCATCAGCTGCCGCGCAATAACGCGTCGACTCGGCTTAACTATATTATAACCCCTCTGCCGTTTAAAATGCTCGCATTTCTTACATTTTTAAAACGCAACCTTTTTCGGATTTTCGGCTGTTTGTTTTTAACATCACCTACACTTCCGCAATGGGTAGCCAATTTCTTCTCGTGTTTATTATTGCTGCGGTCACGTTTAACGCGTGATGTCAATGAATTTATATTATCTTACGAAATACACACATAACGCGTAGACATTCTAAAGCCTTAACGCACATTTGTTATTTACCTCGTACGATTCAAAATATAATGAAAAAACTACCTATTAGATACATTTCTCGATACATTTTTAAAAACATCACGTCTCTTTGTAAATAATCATATACCTAGTATGTGTTTCTATGAATTGCAGAGAAGTGTGTATAAAGCATAGTCAGAGATAGATTAAAATAAAAATTTCGTCAACGCAGAGATTATAGGTACGTGATTAGTATTTACTCTGAGCACAATAATCATACGTCTATTTGTAGCTAATTACACACTATAGATATTATTAAGTATATTATTTATTGTTATTGTTTAATTTGTAGTTACATTTATTTTTTAATAATTTACTTTACTTAATTGTATACCTAGTACATACTACCTAAAAATTGTTAATTTTTTTTTTTTGAACAACACATGCTTTAATTGGATAAAATAAATCTGAATTTTGTTGTTTCTATTTGTTTAATGATTCATTTACAAATACCTACTCTATAAAATAAACGTAAAACATAATTAAAAATTTGTTAAATTTAAAGGTTTTATTAAAATGTAGACAAATGTAATATTTTAAACGATATGTATACTATCATTACTAAAATTATTACACGCATTAGGTTCTCAATTAGATATACTGTCATAAAAAGTTAAATTCATATGGTAAGCCCATACTCAATACATATCCCAGTGTATACTCTAGAAGTAAGACAGTAAGCTGTCATAGAAGAAATTCGGGTTGCATTATTATTTATTATAGTAGGTAGGTACACCGCAATTATTGGTATGCTACCGATGAAGCTTCTCAGTACAAGTCACGTTTTTAACATTTTTATTTGTCACAACTAATAACTCAAGGAAATTTACTATAGGTAACCGGTAACCGTATTACAGCATGAACAATGAAAATTATTCGAATAATTTATTGTTTTTAGGTAGGTGTATACTGTATATAGGTAGTTATAATATATACATATACTATAATAAGTTACTTATGTAATACTTTGATCTTCTAAAATACAAATTACTTATAATAATAAATAATAATACACATATGATATGTTATCTATGTTTTATATAATATACTACAAGTTATAGTATTAGTAGTATTACATACCTATATTATACTTTAAATTCATGGTCATATAATTATATTATATGCTAAAAATTAAAATTAGGTACAAAATTATATTTATTTTGTTTTTAAGGTGTTAATATATACCTATAAATAAATATCGGATTTCAATAAATGAAATGTATTTAGAAATACCGACGAATTGAATTGGGTAGTATTTACTATTTTCTTATCCACGTGATAATAATAAAAATAAAACTACCTATTTATTATAAGATAGGTAACCATAATTAAATTTATTGAACATCATATAATATTAATATATTATTTATGAAGTACAACTTGTTTGTACTATTAAGTGTATGAGTGTGTGTGTCATAAATTTGAGCTGGTGTACCTACTACCTATTATTATAAGTTATGCGGACGAAATAAAAATTGGTCAGCCTCACGTGATGGTGAAAAATGTATCATTTAAATTGTACTTAAATTATATACATATATTTATAATATATACATGGTGTATTTATAAACAAAATATTTGTAAGGTCGTAACGGGCATGTAATCAAAATAAATATTTGTATGAAAGAATTAAGTGGGATACGATTGAATGAAGACAAAAACTAAATTTTAAACCATTGTTGAACATAACCATAAACCTGATTCAATTTAATACAAAGAATTGCATATAACGGAAAACTGAGTAAATAAAATTTCAATAACTACGTCTCGTGAAATACGTACTAAAGCACCAACAATATTTATTACATAGAGCAATATACCGACATTATAATTTATAGAATACAGATTATACTAAAGTATAAAGTTGTTCGCCGAGCATGCTCACCCCAATTTTGAGTATATGCATTATTGATAGAATTTTTTATTTACCCAGAGTTATTTAACTTTGTGTATTAAGAATAGAAGTTACACGACAAAATGAGTTTAGACGATGCAAAGACAATAATTATTTTATAACTTAAGTAGGTGCCTAATTAATATTATTCTATCAGCATTATAAAATTTGTATGAATATTTGACTAGGGACTAGGGCCTATGATAATTATGTACTAGAATCCTAAATCCAATATTACATCTGTATTCTGTTTTATACTATTGTAAAATCATTTTTAAGGAGTATTATACTTAGTATATATATATATATATATCAATAACTCAAAAACTACTCGTTTAAAATTCGATTTAGATAAATCAACATTTTCAAACAACAATAATAAAAATGACAAATGTACAGTAAAAAAAAATTGTAATAATATTGCCTCATTTGAAAAAATTTAATTTGTATCACCACATGACACTCTTTGAATGGCATCAAAATCAAAATAACAAAATACTCGATCCTTAAATGGGCGGTGGTCGTTTGTGCGAAGGTAATAATTTTGACCAAAAAAATAATAGTCCGTTTGGGCGACTATCATGTGTACCGTTTGCGGGGTAAAAACCTGGTGACAGATACGGATGATATTATTGCTAATCATTATTAATCTCTATTATCGAAAATAAATTGGTATAGGAAAATAGTAAAACATACAAAATTATCGAAAGCCTATTTAGTTATAGGATTCTGAAGTCTGTCTCAAATTTTTTTCGGTCTATAATTTTTGCCACCAGCCGTAGTAGGAGATGAATTTACTGAGTTGTTATCAATTATGCCAGCTGACAATGAAAGTGTACAATTTGCCGATTATGTCTTGGGCACATACATAGACGAAATTTCAAAGTTCCCCCTCATTTTTGGGCGTCATTACCAATATTTGACCATCTCAGATCCACAAATGGACCCGAGTCATTTCATTCCAACTTTAATAAACAGTTTTACACACCACACCCTTGTGTACATCAAGTCATTGCAATATTATTAGAAAATAGAAATCCAAACTGAAAATATGATTAAAATCAATTCCATTTCAAAAAATATTCCTAACGCTCAACGAAAAGAAACTATAAAAAAATAGAGTTTGTACAAGAAACATGGAATAAATATAAAAGAGGGGACATTAAACAATTAGAATACATAAAATGTTTAGGTTTAAAATATCAGGCCAATAGATTGCTTTAAAAACTACTATAATTATATTATATTATGTAATTTTTTTTTATTATTTTAATTTTTTGACTGTAGATTACTAATTACTTGTACTTATAAATAATAATATTATTATCAATATTTTTTTTTAAATATAACTTATTATTAATTATTTATATTTTTATATGATTTTGTTTAATTAATTGTTGAATGTATATTATAAGCATTTTCATACCATCCAAATTCCAAACGATATATTTAGTTAAATAATCCTCGCTCAAACGGTATATATCTATTCGCCCAAACGGTCTACAGGGCGTAGATAAAATTTACTTAAAATTTCCAATAATTAAAATTTTAATAAATTAAATATAGATAAAAAATGGGGTAAACATGCATGTTGAATCACTCAGTATATTTTACATATTTCCTTCAGCGTCGGCATTTAAAAATTAATAACAAAGTAACGAAATTGATCTTACAGTATGAATGTCAACATAGATGAAGTTGTAATCATTAAAATTTAACAACAATAAATAATATAGCTACCTACCAAAATTCAAACAATTATTTTTTGTCATAACAAATAAGATCCAAAAGATTTTCTATCGATTGATTATTTTTGAAATATGTTCAACTCATTTGTAATCAATTTATGACCGGGACTTTTTACAGTTATAATACTAAGTTTAAAAACATATTATTGTACTATTTTTAAATAGAATAATGTGTTTTAATAGTGTTAATGCATTTTGTATTTATGTATTGTTATCCTTATCTTATAAAATAAAATTAGAACCTACATAGTGCATACAAAGACATATTCTTTGCAAACATATAATACAGAAATTCCTTGTAAATGATAAAAGTTGATTTATGGATGACTCTTATTAGAGTTGTTCAAATCAATTTTACAAAGTAAATTTGTATACAATTATAGATTATATAATATAATAATACTTGCCCTACTATAATACAATACTCAATAATAAATATTTTTTGTACATTTATACGCTCATAAATTAGTTTAGTGTTTAAAAATAAATTGTTGTAATAAAATGTTCTAAAAACACTTACAAAAACGTCATTGAATGAATAAAAAAAGTAAAAGAAAAATATTTTTCTAAATTGTAATATGTAATGATAAAATTATTATTATGAGTAATGGTTTTTTTTAGTAAGTTATTAATTATTATAAAATAAATATTTTAGATAATATGTAATAATAGTAATCATATCATATATGGTCAATAAAAATATATTTAGACTTAAAATTAAATTGTATTTTTATTGTGTGTGTATACATATATATGTTGCATTGTTTACAATTGCTGCAGGTATCTAATAAATAATACAAATTTAATGATTAAGATTCTAAAAGTAAATATTATTTTCCTATAACTATTCCAATAAATTTCCTCATTACTCAAACTTGTTGTTTAAAAAATTGTAAATACTAATTATAGTAAATTAGTAGAGACATTTTTTTAACAGAATGAAGTATAATATTGTTTTTTACACAACTGATTAAGAAAGATTGAACAACGCTCAATTATTTATTGTTCTTATTCGTATATTTATTGTACATTTTATACATTTTATTCATAATCCTTTACATAATATACAATGTACGTTTGTAGGTTAAAATGTTGGTGCACTTTTATTGTCCCAAAAAGTGCATGATAAAATAAATTTACACATAATATTATCATTATCAAAACATAAAACTTATAAAAAAAAAATTATAAAAATGCATATTGCATAGATACGTAAAATCACTATTCAACTAGATACCAAAACTAACACGATTGGTTATGCATATATGTATGTTTGCAAGTCATACACAATGTTCAAATTGATTGTATACAGTATGAAAAACCAAAACACTCAATTATTAATGGTCTGTAGAAGTGTAGGACCTTCATATAGTTTATAAAAATAATTTGATATATTTATTATATCACTTAGATCTGAGATCTTTATCATTCTCCTTAATAAAATATTAAAATAAAATGAGTAGTGTTTCCCTGCAAAATTATCAACTATAAAAATATTATATATTTATATATTTTATATCTCACACAAAAATGTATAATTTTAACAATCAAGAATGTTCTTGTATTGAAATTGTCTTACAGTGATGATGTCAAGGATATCCGTATAAAAATAAATTATTTATGTATAATAGGTACTTTCCACTGAGAATCTATTTGTTTCATTATTATAACTATTCCGTTTCGAACAAAATTATGATTTTATGTAGAATACGATAAAAACTATTATAACTGGTGATTTAACATTTAATATAATTTACCTATTTTACAATTAGGTTTAGGTATTATTTATTTTGAGAAACTATGTACATAATATAATTTCATTATTTTTAGCGGATTGTATTTAAACACACACATCATACATAATATTTACTAAATTGACAAAATAAAAATGACTTACTCCGTGTTTAACACTTAGCGAAACACATACACTAAGTTCAAACTATACGTACACTGCATATATTGGGCACACACGAATAGTCTTCCACATTAGACAAAAGACCCCTTATTAATACTCAAATTTCCTTACATAAATAAATTAAATCGAATTAATGGAATATAGAAACTAAAGTTATAAACTATAGCAGTTAGGTACCTATATTAAATTTTAAATTTTAACTTGGTCGAAAGCTAAGTAATTAAATAAGTTGAACTTGTTGTTCTCGTACACGTCCATCATGATGGACCATCGTTTTACGTCATTCGCTAGACTTTGTTAAAAACCATATACTTAAATCCGTCCCGAGTTAAAATCGTTGCATCAAAAAAAGGTCACCTACCTATATGTTTGGCAGGCAATACATATACGTGTGTACCAGACTTTTCTCGTGTCGTTTTTATCCGATGAATTTATTATTATACAAGATAATGTACATTCAATGTATAGAATGCCAAAGGAATCATGCTAAGAAGTAAACAATAGGTACATTTAGAATACACTATAAACACAAGTATTGATGAGTGATGATACTTACTAGAACTCGTATCGATTATCGAATCTGAAACCAATGACAAATCATAATAATCAAACACTTGTATTTTACTGAGTGGCGTTCGTCATTTTTCCACTGCAATTTCTAAGTATGAATAATGAACATCTAGATTTTTAAAAATTAACAGAATGTATATATAATTTATTACAACTCCAATTATTATTATATTTACTTGTCAAGTCTTAGCTCATTATTATCAACACCTGTTAAATCCATAAAAATCCGTGAAAAAAATGAGTGTTACTTCACTCAAAATCTAATTTCGTTATTATTTTATTTGTTTGTTGTTGTACCTATATAATATACTAATACGTAAACTGCGCCCAAATGACCTTTTATTATGTAAGCCGTGCCCAAATTATTATCTCAGTAAAAAAGGATATAATATATAAACATGCAGTGCTTTGTTTCTGGTTGTCGATATAGGGAATGCGATTGTAAACTGCACCCTTAACAAACATAAACATCAACCAACATATATCAACAATTTCTTAAGACCTTATAGTCAGTAGCTTATATATATATATATATATATATATTTGTTCTGCCATATACTTAAATGCGTGTTGTACAATTAATTTTGACAATATTTATATTATCTATGAGAAAACTTATATTGTATAACCTCAATTTATAAGTGTCATCACTGGGTGGCTGCTTTTATCAAGCTATTCATGTTATTTTATACTTTTTAGCTAATACTCTTGTTGTACCAACGAGGTACAGATTGTGTATTTTAATAATAAAGAAAAAAAAATAGTGTCCTACGGCAGTCAACGGTTGACTGTCAAGTGTCAACCCATCAATATTTTTGTATTTTTATTCGACACGTGATATATTATGATAAACGCAGCACCGTTTAGGCACCTTCCAACCTCCAAATAAACGTATATTTAATCTTGGACAAAGTCTAAATATTGTAAGGATTTTTCAATTTCTTTAGGGTTTACAATCGTCGACAACGATAAAATAGTATTGTAGGCCAGTAATGGAGCAAATGGCAATCATTTTCTTAGGACTCGCGGGAATAATATAGGACCACACATGAAAGACCTTACTGTGGCGGCCACTTAGTTCATATAAACCCTAACCTAATTTATTATGCAACTAACGCAACTGAAATAAAGACCTTGCACGTGTTGTATAATAATTGTTACAACTTACCTAATGGCTCTGGGGTAAATAAGTCTCCGTGTGTGTGTCCATACGGTTTGTTATTAACTACTTATTATTCATTGCGAACCTCTTACGGATCTTTCTTTTCTATTGATATTTATTTTTCTCTTAATAATAACAACCATATTCGAGATAATTAAATTGAATTTACAGATAAATATAATTTCTAGCCGATAAATATAGTCGTCCGTTCAAATACCTGATTTAGTCATTTATAATTTCCTTTTCATTTATTATGAAATTACATAACTTAAATTTGTTACAAAATAATTGTTGAGTTAATAAATTGTATTAAATATGCAATATAATAATTTATTATACCAACTTATAAGTGGCTAAAATATCCGTTTGTTCCTAATATCATATTAGTTATTAAGTAAATCAAAAATATTGATATATTTATATGAAAAATTAATAATATATTATTATTAGGTAAATTTTTTTCAATTTTTTTTATAATGAAACAATCACACTTCCTCACACAATATCGGAAGTTAAATAGGAAGTATAAATCATAGTACCTATGGTAAAAAAAAACTATAAAAACATCAGACACATCTATCCAATATAATATTATGCTGTATAATATGACCTGTGATCTCATCTAATTTTTTTTACCATAGAACTACAGGTGGCAAGTCAATTCACTTTTTTTTTAAATAGAAAAAATATTTACACATGTATGAACGTACGATATGTATGATTGGCTCGAAAAATAATAAAGACTGTTCTGATACGATAATTTGTTTTCATTGATACGCATGCTCTTAACTATTTAGAATTAATAGGAAACCGGAAATTTTTCTGTCATGCATATCATTGTATTTTATCATGGACAAGGTTCTGTCAATTGCCATAGAATTTTATATTCCTTACGCCGAAAGGTTATCGACATTGACTTAGTAAACAGGAACTAAAATGACATTTTATGTAGATAGTAATTATAATAATAATAACTTATTAATTTGTTGATGCATATTATTATAACGTAAATATAGAGTATATAATATATTTATACAGAAGAATTAATTACTTTAAAATAACGATGAACTATATGTCTGTATGACTAGTACACTATGTACTATATTAAATCTAGAATATATATTACATATTTACATACCTTTCTATTTATCTATATATATTATGTATTTACGTATTATTGTATTAAGGATCTATCTACAGGTTCAACCATCCACCCCCTCCCACAACACAACATTATAGTGACTTATGAAAAATTATATTACTTATATACTGTAACTTTTAATCTGTAATTTATTTAGATTATGATTTTTATTTCCCTCCACCGAATTTATTTTTTACGTATACATGTATCACTGTGTGTCTGTGTTTATCTGTACTTATACTATCTAGTCGGTTCTTTTACATATTCCGTTATAACATTATAGATATATATCAACGAACTGTTATATTAATCTTAACTATAGAACACCAAATACAATTAGAAACTAAAAATGTTCAGTAGTGACATTTGAAAAAAGCTATCAATGATCTCACAGAATTAATAAAAAGAAAACTAATTATAAATAGTAAAAAAGCTGTCCGGTTAACGATTCCTAATTTAGGCACTCGTCTCACATCTTTCACTTCAGAACAACATTATATAGTAATGTATTATTCTTTTTAAATTTTCAAGATTATGTTAAAATTATACTTAGGTAAACTTCATTGTTTTCACCTATTTTTTGTTTCAAAACCATTCAAACATAAATAAATTATATATTTTCAACTTTTAATATACAAATAGGCTAACTTCTAAGCTTCAATACACTGTCGCTGTCCCAAAAATTATTAATATTACCTAGTAATCGAAATACTAAGTGAAGTTTTTCAATAAATTTAAATTATATCATAATAATGATAAAATATAATTCTAAAAAATCAATTTTACTAAATTTATATTTATATTTTTTAACTAAATCCAGATAATACCTAATAACAGATAACAGATTCCAAGAAAATAATGAATAATTGAAATGTTACCTATATTAATTACCAAGCAATGCGGAGTTTAGAAAAGTTTTAAGCACATATCGACAGTGAAAAATGCAGAGCAGTCGTAGTCATTGAAGTGGTTAGGTAATTTACGTAATCTGAACACTATTTGCACAAAGTATACAGGTACCTATTAAAAAAATGTGTTCAACAATTATTAAAAATAAATAATTTTACTTACTAACTTCTATAGTAATATAGTAACTATAACAGCTAAATATGAAACATCGATTATTTATACCGAACGGATAGCAGTTTATTTATTCAGATCATGGATCATCTGAAATCTGCAACAACTATACCTAATTTTTTTCAACGATGTGCTTTAGGAAATGCGTCACATCCTAATTGAAAGTATACTGAGTTTAATCAAAGATAGAAGTAGAACACAATGAAAGAAAGCCTTAATGCAAAAAATAAATTGTATTGATATAAATATTCCAGTTACGTGTTATATAATGTAATATAGATAGGTACAATAAGAAATTATTAATTAAAATCTATAAAACAACTAAAATGTAATTAGTACGCACATAATATGAAGTTTTGTGTAAGGATTAAATGCAATCATATTAAACATGATATTTACGATTTTTAATATATTTGTCCCTAAAAATGAATATAAATATTTGGGAGAGGAATAACTCCCAATTTGCATCCACTTATTTAAATATTCGGGATAAAAATTTCTAGACTTTTTTTAACAATCACTGTTGTTTATTGGTCTTTTTTCAGTTAGGTAATGGATTGTTATTAGAGCCAATTCAAAAGCTAAAACGGTTGTAAAATATACGTTGAAATTGATAACACCTGCAAAGATTTTAGAAAACTATATATAATACAAAAGAAAAGCATTTATAAAACAAAATTGTTCATTTAACTGAAAAATCTAAATAATTTTTCTTCATTTTTTAAATGTAAGGGTATTTTTATCAATAATATATCAACATTTTAAATATATAATATATAGCATAATTATTTTACTTTATAATTTTAATAAAAACTCTTTAGTTATTACTTAGGGTTAGTTAGTATACTTATAATCCATTTATACATTTTTAAATACAAATCTTAGGTTAGTTACCTACTACCTACTCCGAAATTAAAGTATATTATAATATAGACATTGAGTATTCGTGTGCGATATTCTCAATTGAACTTGATGAATCCGTTTTTGGACCTATTTCAGTACATTTAAAAATATAGCACATCTTTTTATACAATACGCGCGTGAGTTTATTAATTTTTTAATAGAATTGTTTTATTGCGAGAACTTGACAGTTGACGATAGAAGGTTAAAAGTGAAAACAAGAAAATATATCACGTATAGGTATTCAATTGCATCTTAACTCTTAAGGTATATAGATATTAATAATTATATTTCAATTGATTGTGATATATTCAAAAAACGATTCTCAGCAAGACGTTCTTTCATTAAAATTTGAATTTCAAACGCTTATTTAAAAAAATTGTTACTATACTTTCGATAAATTAAGAAAAAAAAATGTTTAATGATACCACAGACAACTAAGCTATTTTGAAAATTTTATGATGTCTATAAATATTCAATTAAAATGTTAAATTTATATGGTTTTTCATTTTGAATTACAGCGAAACACAAAATCGATTTCGTCAATAATAACTATAGTTTAAGATAACTATTCCATTTTTTCCAACTATGATAAAAAGTGTAATGAATTTTCTATACTTAGAATTTAGTATAGAATATGGATAAACATTCCGAACAGTAGACATGTATTCATTCACTAAAAACTTGAAATTTTTTATTTATCCGGAAATGTCAGATTCCACGAAAATACAGAAAGACTATTGAGATCTGTTAAATTTAAATATATAAGTAATCTTCTTGTGTATGTATTCAAAAATAGCACTTCTCATCAACTAGGTGTAATTTGAAAGAAATCCAAACATCCTGCCACCAAAACGTAACCTTGGAAAGATACTTAGGTAGTTAGGTGTCATGATATTTTTGACGACATATAAAATTGTATAGAATTTTAAAACGAGATAATGTTTCTATCCCTATTCCTTAAAATTAATTTTAAATAAAGTTTGGTATCATATTTTTGACATAATATAATTAATAATTATGTTTAACGATATAAGTATGGTATATAAGTTATAAATTACATACTAGACTTTTACCAAATAATTGAATAATATTAATAATTATTTAATTTTTGCATGAGCTTTTTCTGAACATTAAAAAAAATGTATTATTATATTGGCACTGTTAATTAACTGCCAGTAGGTACTTACAGGTACTAACAGTACTAACAGGCAACAGCATAAGCGTACGTTTTTTCATTATTAAACTGATTTAAAAAATGTTTGAAGACTATTTATGTTAGTTTAATAGAAAAGGAGACTTTTTCAATCAATTTTGATGAAACTATTGACCGATTTTTAAAACTAAAGAATATGAAACATCTTTTAATGTAAATTATTTGCTATAATATAATTATATTTTTTATTAAATTATTATTGTAAATTTATAACTGATTTGTAACTTAAAAATATGCTCATAATTTGCTTCAAAATTAAAATATTAACAAATAAATAATATTTTTATTTTTAAATAGTTTAAACTGTATAATAAGTTAATTCACTGAATTCACTCTAATATTAAAAATAACAAAGTAAAATGAATTCTTCGTAAAATTTACTGTTATGCATTAGATGAAGTTAACACATCATGCTGGTATAACGTCATCTTAAGTTCTTAACAGTAATTGGTCTGGTGATACATTTTTAGTAATTTAGCGCCTCTTTAATACAAAAATTATGCCCCTATACAACATGAATATTTAGTGTTTACTATCTAAATTGGTTGTAATAATACACATTTTCGAGGGTAAAAACACGAACAGGGTTGTAATCAGTATTCCCTTAATATATTATAATTTATAATCATAAACATAGTAGGTATATTATTGCCTATTGGGTATAATATAAGGATAATAACAAACGCACCATGGTTCATACGCAACGAAAATCTTCATAAAGACCTCCGAATCATTAAAATCCAAGATCACATAAGAGCTCTTGCTGAAAATTTCCATAGTTCACTCCATAAATCAACTGGCTCATTACATTTCAACCTACACATACGTCCACCACCTCAAAGACGTCTAAAACGTGGTCGTCCGCAAGATCTTATTCGATAATGACTATTAAATAAATATTAAACTATAACATAATAATTACCAATAATATTATATTCTTTATCCACACTTTCATTATTGTCTACATGTCTGATCATTCTTAACTTATTACTATTGTTTGTCACTATTGTTATTACTTATTATCGCTATTACTACTTAACTATTATCATGTTAAAATAGTCAAAAATTAATGTTACTAAGTATCCATATATGTAGATAGCCTTATAGGCTAGGAATGTCTTATTATTCTAAAAAAAAAAAAAAAAAATTGGGTATAATATAAAAATCTAGGACGTTTTACCTCGGGTAAATCTTATTACAAACAATATAAACTTAATTTAATATATTATTACTATTTGATCAAAAAAAAAAAAATGATGTTGAATAATGTTAGGTATCTACAGACCACCATAATACGGATTATAATAATTTATTATTTAAGTTGGATTTAATGTGGTGGTTTCATCACATTTTGTTTATAAACAATATTTAATAAATAAACAAATGTTTTGATAGGGGTAAAACTTTGTATTCATATAGTCATATAGAATATAAATCATCTTGTATAATTAGGAGATACCTAAGATTGATAGATTTTAAAATATTTCAATTTAAAGAAATATTTATATATAACAAATAACATAGTCTATTACTTAACTAGTATAAACCAGTAGGTGGTAATACAGAAGGTAGTATTATCGTAGTTATTCTTAATATTTTTTCCATTGCTTTAACTTTAACGCTTTTGGTATAAAATATACAAAAATATTTCTTATACATTCTTTTATTATTAGTTTTATATATAATTAACATCTAACATTAACTTTTATTTTTTATTCTAATATTAAAAATTAAAATACTACCTATGTTCTAATATATGAAGTTTTTATATACATAAGAACTTTTTTGATTGTCCAGAATATTATGTTAAGAATTTAAGATGATTATTTAAGTTTGGATGTTTTAAGTTCGGATTAAAAGTGTATCGTTGAAGATAAAATCATCTCAGTAAATATTTATTGTGCTAAACTACTACTTTGGTAATTAAAAACAAATAATATTTAAATAATAGATAAAGTTTTTAGAATCTTAACCATAATAATGAAAGTGTGCTATAAGGGTAACATTTTTCTCATTACTACCAATGTTGCGGTTAAATGTACAAATTAAATACATAAGATAATTATACTATTACTATTATAAACAATAATATTACAATCATAACTAGTAATCACTGGTCATACTCCCATTTGAAGTATATTTAAGATGAAATATAATTTATAGCAAGAAATCAAATCTAATGATTCATTTAGTTACACACCTATAACACTGTTATTGTTATTATTACTCATATTCACGCAATAACACCTAAAATAAAATGTCAATAATAGTATGTACATGTTTAAAATAATTTACATAGTTGTCAATGACCTTACCTATTTTTTATGTATACTTAAATTGTAATACTTTAATGTTGAGAGAGCATTTAAAGTATTTTTATAATTTATAGTCTTATATGTTATTGAACAATATTTTGATCTCGTCTATAAAAATATTAAATAATGGTATATACGATAAATTTTATTTCAGATTAATCCATCTTTTAATATTTTATTAAGCTTAAATATTAAAAAAAATATACATACACATGTTAGTTTTTATAATAATTACATAATTTGTATATTTCTTATAAACCTATGACATATTCATATGTATAAATGTACTACTGAAAATCAAAACAAATGTACATAATATTATTTATTAGGCTAATTAAGATGTATTCATAGGTACCTAATAAAACTCTAAAATAACAAAATATTTAGTCCTTTTTTAATGTTTCTGACAAAGGTTTGTCCAGCAATATATCAAGATCGTTTTCTTCGCGTAATACGAAAAAATATATCATAAATACAACCAAGCTTAGACTGACAGCATGGGGTTCATACCATGGACCAAATTCAGCCTTGCTTCCAATTCGAGAATGCTGTGCCTTCCAATCGTGAGCAGGACTTGTTGTGTATTTCACAGGTTTATTTAACTCTGCATCAATATCGACATCTTTATTGGATGCATTTCGAGTGACTATCGACAACACCTGCGTTTTCTTTTCACTAAAAACGAGTGTTAAAATTATTAACTACTCATTAGTTATTAAGTTGATTTATAAGAAAAATATGACAACATTACTTGTGCTTTAATAAACCGTTTACGATTTTGTTCCTCGCGGCAAACGATCTCCATAACTGTTTTGACAACATGACTGTGGTTGTGTTTTATAAAAGTAATTGCTCTCACTTGTCTACGGTTTGAAAATTCGAGTAATTTTCAATTCTAGAAGTCCAAACGCACAATATTAATACGATTCACGAATGTTGATATTTGTTATATCACAATTTACTCATATCGCTGATTTTTCTTATCACTTTGTCCTTTTCACAAAAAAAAACAGCTGTTGCAACTACATCTGCTGTTGCCTGTTGAATTACATTAGTGTTTGGCGTTTGCATATTATTATATCTACAACTTATATATTTGCCACTAGATCGCGTCAAAATGTAAGCCTTACCCTAAGGGCCGGTTGCCCTTGCCCAATTGTACAAAAAATTGTACTATAATATAGATCAACTATATAATAAATTGTACTATTTATTATACCTAAAGTCCTAGTCTTAGTCGTACACATCTGTATCAGTCTAGTTTAAATCAAATTTAAATTAAAAGTATTCTTAAAATTGGTTTAAATTTTAAGCTCAGCTTAAAGTTAAACGGCTAATAAAGATGGTTTGACTTGGACACCACTAAACCACTTAGATGACGTTTATTACTTTATCGCATATTTATTGCATGCATTTTATTTAAAAAGTCACGAACTATGATAATTTTAAATAATGTTTGTCTTATACCTAATATATTCATATTATATCATATTTAAATAAATCATATGAAGGATGTTTTAACCGATGAAGAAGATTTTTCAGAACTATTCAGTCTTGCACTTGTGTATACCAAGGTATTTCGGCAACATCTCGACTATTTCGAATGTTTTCGAGATATTGAATTTATTGATAGGTTTCAACTATATCGAAACTTGATGCAGAGTGTACACTGTACACAAATACATGAATACATATTATTATCTAATTCGACATGAGTGCATGATTTATTGAACATCGCTAAGACAGGTAAATTGGTATTTACAAGTATCGTTTCCATTTAACATAATGCAGTCTAAAACGATCATAACCGACATATTGTACTTTCGCACTTTCGCTGCATTTGACCATTTATTTTGGATTTAGTGGGCCAATGAATATTTATTTAAAAAGCTGCGTACCTACATAAATTACCTAAAATAATTTTCAAAACTATTGAGTTCAAAATTAAATTAAAATATGAATGTTCAATGTTATCGGTTGATCGAATAATAAATTATTAAATTATCTGTCAATGCGAGGAGTGGATTTTATATACTGACGGTCGTATTCGCAAGTTGTACAGCAGACAAAACCTTGTACCTACATAATTATATTTATTACAGGCACAGCCCGCATTAATAGATATTATAGACAGAGTAGTAGATACTCATATAAAGTCATAATAAGCAATTTGCACCTATATTCTATGTATGTTATTAAAGTTTAAAACTATATTAACTAAAACTAAACCCAATTTAACTTTATCATAAATTCATAATATACGAGTACCTACTTACATCATTTTTATGTTTTACCTAGTGCACCTTTTGCCAGCTTTATCTATGTCATAATGATATAAATAAGTGGGTTGCTTAGTGTTTATTGTTCTGTCGGGCTGATTAAATATGCTTGCTGCAATAGACTAAAAATCCTACGCACATCTATGATTTAAATCCTTTATGTGAAAATCATACCAATAAGATATTGCACCGATGAATGACAAATATGTAATATAAATTCCAATTTATTGAATGGTACATCATATATCTATGTACAATGTTCTATTAAAAAGTAATTATATATTTTATACGATTTGTATATGTATAATTATTAATGACTATTCTGATGTTTGGTTAGAAAACGTACAAATTATAATATATCCTTAGGTACTCTAGGTTAAATAAATCAAATATATTATATGTATATATATATCATACTTAATCAAAACTAGGAATGTCCAAAAAAAAATAGCAGCTGTGTATTGTACTATTAGGTAGATATCAAATAAATATAAACAATTAATGCATCGATCTTCTTCAATCTTCAACTTCGAAAAAGTATAAAAAAAAAAGTAGTTTATATAGTAGCTAATTGTATCTATAGTTAGTACTTGTGTCTTGTGTGGAGGGGAGAGATAACACTGACATATAACTATATAGGTTGGATACCAATTTAATACAAAATTAGATAGGTATTCGGATATATATATATGTATTTGAATTTATAATTTGTACAATCCATAAATACATTTTTACAATAAGCACAAATTATATGTTTATAAGGTTAATATAAAGTAAGATAAAATAAATTAACCACTTATAAAAAAATACTTGGGACTTGTAAAGGAGCCATCTATAGTAATGGACTTTCGTATAATTGGATATTTAAACTTAAATAGTTATTTTGTTGTCATTTAAAAAATTTCATTCATAAGGACTTCGAACTTTTCATCATTTCGTTTATGTATTATTATTTACTATATATACACAATTACATTTTTAAAATATTTCAATTAACGTTAATTTATTTTTATATCTTGAACTTATTTACACCATTCTATACGATTTCGAGTCCGTGTGATGTACAAGTTATATTATGACATTTGACCATAGGCGTTTATTTGGATTGTTAAAAGGGATGGAGGCTAAACTATAAACATAGAACAGGCCATACGCCTACGGATGGTTTCACCCCACCACCATACCCACTATATTTATATTTTTCAATAATTGCATAACAATATGACATTTAATATAAATATTTCAAAATTATTAACTTTATAAAACCATATAATTTTAGTTTAATTATTAATACCTAATATCTTCTTTATATTAATTAATTTAACATAATATATTTTTGTTCATCTGATATATTTTTAAGAATGATTTCTTTATTAATATTTTTTGTCTCGAATTTTTCTATGTACAACACAACACATATGCACCGGATTGAATCTATCTTATAAAGTTATAGCATAGTCACATAGACATTATATCTGTAACTATATTTTTATCGGGCGCATATAATATGTGTATGCGCGTGTAGAGAAGCTTCTCTCAGACGCGGAGAAACTATAACTGTAAAAGCCATTTTACACAAATGAAACACGTTTGGGTTTTCTTGTAAAATAAGCTTTAAGTTATCAGCGTATAATTCTTTTGAAGTACCATATATATGAATTACCTATATAGTTTTTAGCGGTGGCCATTTCAGCTTTCAGTGAATTAATAGAAATTTTAAAAAATCCTAAAGAAATATGAAATATGAAATATGAAATTAAGCATTAACAGTATACACGGTTCTAGTGAAATATTATTCTTTTATTTACTTTATAATAATTGTTTTATTTTTATTCCTCATCAATGACCTTCCTCAATTATTTAAAAACCCTATAAATATATTACTTTACAGTTTACGCTGATGATGCTAAACTTTACTGTCCAATTAATTTTATCGCAGACTCTGAACTTTTGCAGAAGAACTGTTATATATAACAGATCTAAAGATTTGTTATTTTGCACGGTGTAAAACTAATTATTTACCTCTAAATAGTATTAAATGTAAGGTTATTTCCTTTACTCGGTCCAAAAAACATATTATTTTTAATTATAAAATCAACAATAATGATTTGAACAGAGTTTTTCTCATGAAAGATTTTGGTATTCATTTTGAACCTGGTTGGTCGCTTAAAATTAATCATAAGCTAATATTAAAAATAAATTATATAAGATGCTTGGTTTCGTTAATAAAAATACTCAAAAAATGTTAATAATTTATATTGCTTGAAAACTTATTTTATTCTCTTGTATGTTCTTTCTTAAAATTTGGCTCAATAATTTGATCACAAAATGTATCAACTTATATAAATGATCATAGGCGTTTTTAGAAGGGGGCTAAAATTATAAACATAATAGTTACATAGAACAGGCCCGCGAAGGGCTTCGCCCCCCACACCCCCTACATATAAAATGTATATAAAAACTTCAAAATTATTTATTTAACAGCGTATAATACATAACTTTTTATCGTTGTCGTTATAAAATATTAACGTATAGCTCAATCATTTTAATTTTATTACAAATTTACTATACAAAATTTATACATGAAGTTTAAATGTTCACATAACACATACCAATCGGATATCCTGATTAGGAATTACGTTTTAGATTTTAAAATTTTCTCTAATAAATAATCTTAAATTTCTTGAAAAAATGAAAAAAATGTAGGAGACTAAGCCCCCTTAAGTCCCTCCTCCAGTTTACGCATATGTCAATGATCTTCAAGTTGTTTAATATACATTTTTAAAGAGAGTATATTTATCACTAATATATACCTTTATCTATAGAGGAGCTTATAATATTGTTTAGTATTCAATTGGTCTAAATACCTTGTTTCTTATAAAGCAATTGACGGATGTAATATTTGTAAATGATTTATTAAATGCGAATATCGATTGTCCACATATTTATTAGCACAATAAAATTATATATTCGCGTTCCTTCATATTTTTTTAGAAGAAAAGAATTATTTTTTGAAAAATTCCGGTTCCTATTCATTTTGTTCTTATAGTACTTTAAATATATAAGTATATATAGTATAGTATAGTATATATAGTTAATAAAATGTCCACCTCGTTTGATATTTTTTCATCGAGTCATGGCAGTTTTAAATTTAATATTTTGTTAATTTTAAAAAATAATGATGTATAGGTAATTCAGTTATAATATATTATTGTAAAAATATTATCTGTAATTATTTAATTTCTTTAATAATTGAATGTTCACATTTATTTATATTATGAAGGATAATACTGCTGGCGGCTAGTAATAATATTATCTATAACACTATAACAATTATTATAATATAACGTATTTATATATACATTATATGCTGTTTGTTTTTAACAAAAATTAGTTAATCTATTCTATTATACATTTTAAATATTTATATATGCTTATAGAAAAATAAATCACTATATAATATCAATGTAAATATCTGCATACATATAACATAATGTCCTTAGAAAGTTAGAAATATATGTTTACCACCTACCTACGCTCAAAATTGATTTCTTGTAGGTATAAATGTATGATTTATCATATTGAAATCAAATTTAACACATCCATTGCAGTGCCCTATTCCTACCTACTCAATGACACAGATTTACACTCGATACTTAGGTATTATTTTAGTACTATAATATGTCTATATACAGCAGCAAGTGACTTCTCCGGCTGTTAGTTTGATTTCTATATTCTATGATTAACAATCTTACATGTTATTGTTTAATTGTTAACAGGTATATGTTGACATGTTGTACCTATATACTGCTGCAGACCTGCAGTAGTCTCGTATGTGGATGTAATGTATGTATGTGATAAATCATAATTTCTAAATTATAATTTATTATATTATATACAGTATACACAATATAGGTACATTGGTATATACTTATCTATGATGTATAAATATTGAGCACGAATTTTCAATTTTTTTTTCTGTGTTTTTAGGAATTGAATCTGAAATATTGTGTTCTTAAATAAGAGTGTTTCAAAAAAAAAGTTGCTCTTTTTAGTTTTTACATAAAAAGTTCCACTATAAAAAAGACATGCAGAAAAATTGTCATTTCAAAAACCGTAGTATTCTTAGTAAAAATTACAAAAAACTTGATTTCTTTTTAAATTAGCAATTTTACGCTTAATATTATGGAACAATCGTCACTATTACGTATTATCTCGCTATAGGTATGAAAATAAATCTACAGACTACTACCGGGTCATGCCACATAACGCATATAATAGTTTTTGCCGTTTTTTATTTATATAAATGTAACGCCTGAAAATAGCAGAAAATCTTTACGATAATATATAATACTCAATTGTAAACAAGTTGATTGTACATAAAACATAATATTAGGAGGTACCTATATATAAATCATATTGACTATATAGAATTATCCTGTTATTTTAGCTTAGCACAGCAGTAGGTATTATAATGGTATAATTAAAATAACAGTACTAAACTATTATATATGAACTATGAATAGATCATTAGTTAGATAAATGTCTCCAATTTAAAATAATTTATAATAAATTTAAAAAAATTGTACGAATTGTTTTAAATTAAAAATAAATTCACAATAATACATGTATTATGTATATTTTAATATATTATTATGTTTATGTATATCGTATACATATAAGCTGTAATTAAACAATGTACGAGTATGTATAAGCTGTCTAATATAATAAATCAGATCAAATACATTTAATATATTATTCAATATTGCTCTTTGGGAGGACTTATGTCTCTCAAAGTCGAATCAAATGGAATATCGTTCATTGCATGTGGATTAATAATGTTTTTAACGTCTTTATATTATATTTTAAAAAGCTAACCAAGCTAAGGCTGGTACTAATGACTATGTACAATTCGTTTTTCGTCGAGTTTTTCACTCGTATCTACAGTGGCGCCGATATATGATCTGAGATCTGAAATACTACCTAAATGACAATTTTCTATACAATGGTATACCTATAGAACCTACCTACCAGCTACCACCCACCCCAACCGACTAGAGGTTCATTAACTCCCGTTTTACCACTAATTATAAGCAAATTTTCGTGTCTCTCTTGAGACATGGTACCTATTAAGTATATACGTATATCTATAGCTCAAAACCCACAGGTTTTTATACCAATTTCAAGACCGAGGTGTCTATAGTGTCTACACCACCTATTATATCTACCCATCTAAGGGATTAGAGGAAATAATATTATAATGGTAAGTCGTATGCGTTTAGAGTATATTATATTATTGACAAATGGTAGTTATTAAGGAGTTAAACGTTATTAATGTTAATTGCAGATAATGTAGAATATTATGTTAAATTTAATTTTACAATAAAAAAAAATAAATAACGGGCGAGTTTCAATGTTATGTGCGGGTGAGTGGGTATAGCTTTAATATTATTGAACTTATGGATAAAATGTTCGCGTTGCCACTGAACGGCAGTAATATTCGGTGCGCGTTTCTTCAGTGATGCGAGAGACAGCGTCTGGTCCGCGGGGAGAGAAACGATAATAATATATATAACTAATGAGTAATAATATTATTATATGGTCGTCGGCGGACGGGTTGGGTGGTACGGGGGGAAGGGAAATGTCGCATAACACCACTGTGCGTCGGTGCGTAAAAAATAATTTTTATATTACATAATGATATTGCATGTAACCATCATCGGGGCCCCGTCCGTCTAAATTTCGACGCGTTTTATTTGAAACGTGAAAAAAAAAATGGCGTTCACGTCGCGGCGGACGTGCGCGTTATCACGGCGGTTATCTCTGTCGGGGACCTGCCGATCGGTTGGCGGGGGGGGGGGGGCGAGCGGCGGAGAAAACGAGACGGAACGATGATGATCTCCCTCGGCCCGCGGACGAATCGCCGAAATTAATATCACTTCGTAGGAAATCCTCTGGCCAGACGACGACGCGACAGAATCGTACGCCGACAGAACCGAGAAAACGGCGACATTATTCATAAATGACGTTATAATGTTTTTTTTTTTTTTTAAAGCCTATTTTTTTATCGTGTCATTATTATAAACTTGTGTGCGGCCGAGGACGGCGGCGGTGAGAGAAGGGAAAACAGCTGTTCGACGAGCGCGCACGGTCGCGGCAGCCTGACCGACCGCCCGTCCGTCCACGTCCCGTCCGACGTCGCGCGGAACGGTGATAACGAGTTTGGCGGAAAGACGGCTGGCGAGGGAGCGAGACGACGGAGGCCCGAGGAGCGAGAGAAACCGCCGCCGCCGCGAGAGAGAGAGAACGCCGCCAGTGGCACTGGTCGGGCTCCTCCCACTCCTCCGCAGCTCTTTTGTCACACTATAACCATTACAATATACACACCACACGCGCGCACCAGCTACGAACACATACACACACACGCACACGGGCCCGCGTACTTACGGAGCAACACGCACACACACACTCGCACACGTACGCACACACGGACACCTCACACGCACACGACGAGGAGACGAGTCGACAAATTATAATCAACACACAATCAACATGGCCGCTATGCGCCTCGCTGGATGGACGACTGGACAATGACCACCGCCGCCACACGTTTCCCCGTCGCGTCGTCGTCGTCGTCGCCGTCTCCCGTGTCCTGTTGACAGCACCGCTGCGTGCCCGTGATCCGTCTGCCGCCGCCACTCAGCCACTGCTGCTGCTGCTGCTGCTGTCGCCGCCGCCGCCGTCACCACCACCATCACTATCACCATCACCACAATCACCACCACCACCACCACCACCACCAGAGCAGCTCCGCACCACGCTTTGGGTGTATTAGATGATCGACGAGCGATGGAACTGAGGGTTGGCAATAAATACCGGCTGGGACGGAAGATCGGTAGCGGTTCGTTTGGCGATATCTACCTCGGTGAGTACTTCGGTCGCGGTGGTCCGCACAGCCGACACGGACGATGCAAGCCGTATACGTTCTCTGGCTCGTGCAGCCGACCCGGTAGTCTACGACCCTTGTCTTGTCTCCCTCGGTCCTTGTATCCTGTGATCGACTGCCTTCGGCGACTACTTACTTGACATAGTCCGTCCACCACTCTTGTCAACAGTGTACTATCTGACACTCATCAAATCCTTAATGACTAATCGAGTTTCACAATATTTGTTCATACTTAGATCTCAGAGGACTAACATAAGCATCTACGTAGTATCCGTAGTCATTTAGTTTTTTCATACTCTGGTGTAATCTGATCCCATTCACATCCTTTTCTCTATTAAATCCTTTGTAATGTAAAATCCACTGATTCCTTATTGTAAATCAGATTTTTTTGTCCATATGGTTTGTGATTTGTCTTTGTGATAATTATTTTTGACTTCCTGTGATCTAGTTCAGGTAATAGTGTCATTCTTGTAAATTGTTGGTTGCTTGATTTCTTTTTTTCTATTTGTAACTAATCAGTAATAATTAACTTGTTTGATATTGGATTTATTAATTCAGAATTTTTATAAAACAATATAAAAGTATCCCACTAAAAATTATAAATTGATTAAAATATTTTTAACATTTACTTTATTGATTTAACAAGTTTAATAAGTACTGTTGAGTTATTGTGTAAGTACCTATTAGCTAATAGTTAAATAACACATTTTTACTATATTATTTAATGTAAGATATATTATGTTTTTGATTATTTAGAAAATGATTTAATTTAATTTGATATGCTATTAAAGTTATCCTCTATACCAACAATTATTATTCTAATAATATAATAAATAATTATGTTTAAAAAACAGTTTATTACATTAATAATTAGAATTAAAAAACAAAACAATCATTATGTTTATTATTAAAGAATGACTGAAAAATAGAAGTTAAGAAATGTAAAATTTCTATATCTGCTTCATGTGTATTCTTTTGTTTTTATCGTACATTTGTATGGTAAAATCAAAATTCCTATTTTAGATAATTAATTTACTTTTGCTTCTTCCTGATATATTTACTAATTAAATATAATTTTCTTTATAACACTGATTTTACTAAAAAATGATTTGATAACACAACAAAATAATTTTTGTTGAAATTCCTGTCTAATTAGTTAAAAATTATAATATTTTGATCATTTCACAAACATAAATGATACATTCACTCAAACTTTTAACTATAGTAAAAGCTTAAAACGTAAGTTTTAAATTTGAAAATGCTTTTTTGGGTTTATATAACAAAAAATGAAATGTTCACAATCACCTATAGTTTATCATTTATTATTCAGATAGGTGTAACTTAAACATGTTTTAGGAAAACATTTTTTTAGTCACTCGTGTAATTCATTAACAAGACTACCAATATTTAAATTTAATTAAAATTAAAAAAAAAGAGTATATTAGATTATTAACTATGTATTTGGTTTAACTTATAATACCTATTTTGGTTTTTTTTTTAGGTACAAATATTTCTACAGGAGAAGAAGTAGCCATTAAATTAGAATGTATAAAAACGCGACACCCCCAGTTGCACATAGAATCCAAAATTTACAAAATGCTTTCAAGAGCACGTAAGTTACAACATCAAGTTTTTGAAAATATCAGTGTATTGTTATTTTAATTCTTATTTTAATTTTAGCTGGTATACCTATAATAAAATGGTGCGGTTCCGAAGGAGATTACAATGTTATGGTAATGGAATTACTAGGTCCGTCATTAGAGGATCTTTTCAATTTTTGTTCCAGAAGATTTTCAATAAAAACTGTGCTACTATTAGCTGACCAATTGGTAATTATTTTATAACTTAAACAAAATGCTATTATAAATACAATTTAAAAATATTTTTTTTAAAGATTTATCTTTTATTTTTATATAGTCAATAGGTACATTGACTTCTACAACATATTTTACACCAATCATACATAATAGTAAATCTTCAATTAATGTTTACCTTTCTATAATAAGTTTTTTCTTTTATTAATTTATTTTATATATTAAAAGTCTCAATCTCAACAATTTTTTAGCAATTTAAATATTTCTATGTACTCACATTTCTTCATATTATATATATTTTTTAAATATTAAATTTTCATCTTTACGTCCATTGTCGATTTAATCTAACTTAAATACAAATTTTATTATTTATTAAAAATAAGCATTTATATGTATTTAAATTTAAAAAAAAAGTTACAATTATATCTTGTCATAAAAATTGTTTTTTCTTGAACATTATTTGGTAATACTTATATATTTTAAAATAAATATCATGTCTAATAATTATGTTTTCATTTTCAGCTGGATCGAATAGAGTATATACATAGTAAAAACTTCATACACAGGGATATCAAGCCAGACAATTTTCTAATGGGTTTGGGTAAACGTGGCAATTTGGTGTATATTATAGATTTTGGTCTTGCAAAGAAATATTGTGATAGCCGAACCAATGAACATATAATGTATCGAGAGAACAAAAATCTCACTGGAACTGCTCGATATGCTTCCATAAATACCCATTTAGGAATAGGTAATTAATATGTGGTTAGATTAACTATATTTTTTATTAATATTTACTTAAATATTTAGAACAAAGTCGAAGAGATGATCTAGAGTCTCTTGGTTATGTATTAATGTACTTCAATCGTGGTTCTTTGCCATGGCAAGGTTTGAAAGCAGTTACTAAACGACAAAAATATGAACGTATCAGTGAAAAAAAAATTGTTACTTCATTTGAAGATTTATGCAAAGGATATCCAAGTAAAATAAACAAAAGTTTCTTTTTGATAAAACTCTTATTAATCATACATTATTATTCTAGATGAATTTTTAACATACTTGCTATATTGTCGTGCTTTGAGATTCACAGAAAAACCAGATTTTACTTATTTAAGGCAATTATTTAGGCAGTTGTTCCATCGTCAAGGGTTTACATACGACTATATTTTTGATTGGAATATGTTGAAATTTGTGAGTATACTTTTTTAATATTAGATAATATAATCTCAATATCTATTATATGTCTTTATTTATGGAGTTAAATAGTAGCAAATATGAAAATTGTATAGTTTAATTACACTTGTGAATAGAACAATTTCTACTGTGCTCAATTAGAATTCTGTAAGAAAGTTGTTATACCTACATTATTGCATATTCTGTTTTTATCTTACTAACACATAATATTGTACATTTCAAGTTAAGAAGAATCTGTTTTACTCTATAATTTTTAATACAAGTTTTAAATTATTTATTAGTTATTATCAAATTTAAAAGTAATCTAAGGCTTTGTTTAGGAAATTTTCAATTTTAAAATTCTCATTATTTGCTTCAAAATTAAAATATCAAAAGTATATATGTAGCCCTGTATAATATTCTTCCCTTAAATTTGATGATAGTTCATTTCATTCTGATAATAAAAAAATAACAAAGTAAAATGAATCATTCTGAATTTAAAATGTAGTGTTGTGTATGTTAGTAACGCATACATTAGTTAGTATACAACATCATTTTAAAATATTTAATTCTAGCATACATTAGGGTAAAAACTCACTACTTTTATTTCAGCAGTAATATGTTTGACTATTAATATTATTTTAGGGAGCAAATGGTGCTCGTTATAGTGGATCAGATGATCAAAAAAATGCCTCGCATCAAGATAGCAGACGTGCAATGCAAGACAGTAGCTCTCCTTCTACTAACGTCCAACCACTAAATAGTCGCACTCAAGCTGATCAGAGTGGGATAAAGAATTTTTTATCCAAAGTTCCTCTGGTACCAATGGATAATTGTTCAGGTAAATATCAAACATGATTAATAAAAATAATAATATTGTATTGATAGATTATAGTAACCTTATTTATTTAATTAAATGTCAATAACCAATGACTATTACACTAATTAAAAATAAATTAATAATAAAATATTAATATCATAATCATATTATATAAGTATTATACCAGTATTATTGGTTTTAATTATATTAGGCGGTGGTGTTATTCAACCATTACCAACAAGATTGCGTTATAGTGCTGATCCTGGTTCAGCACGACCAGTGAGAACTCAAACTCGAAGCTCAGCAATGGCAACATCTGAATCGCCGTCTGTTACTCAACCTTTGCAAACCAAGTCAGTATCTGTGACCAGACGCAATCGCCATCAAACTTAATTCTAACAAATCCCCAAAAATGTTTTTCTCATAACACCAGCTAACATGATAATTTTTTCTCTATTACCATTTTCTAAATGAAAAATTAATATTTTTCATTTTTTTTATACATTAAAATAATACATATTAACTGTGTCGGTATTGAAAACGGCATTCATTGTTGCATTTATTTTCACAATTTTGCACCCAAAATTGGAATTGGCATTGAGCTGTTTATTTTATTTTTTGGCGTAAGTTTCTATACTTAAGATATCTTAATAATTATCAGAAATGTTTAAGCAATAGGAGAGCGTTTCTCTTGTGACTCAATTTGAATTAATTTTTCTGGTGTGCTTGTGTACATTTAGAGTTATCCATTATCAATGCATGCCTCACATTACTAAAATAATTGTATTAACAATGTTTATGGCTAAAACTTTTCAAGTATTCTTGTATAAATAAAATATATTAATATTACTACTTTATCTCTAATGTAATTTTGGTGGGAGTATGTAGTAATTATAATGTTTGAATTAAATCTCAGCTCTTGAATATTCTACTTTTCTTCTTTTTCTTTTTCTTTTTTTTTTTTTTTTAAGATTGTTGACTTGAACATAAGGTGGTTTTGTATATAACATAATTATGTATCATATAGCTAATAACTATTTAGAATATGATACTCTTTGTAATTTAAAAGGAGTTGCATAACTGATTTTAACTTAATTTAAGAAATATATGTATTATTGATTTTTACTTTTTTTAACATGTGTTGCTGCCCATAGCTTTCATGTCCTACCTTACACATATTAATACTTCAAAGTCGAGAATTTATGTAAGAACTTTTCTTTTCTTTGTTTTGGAAGCGTCTCCGGTTCAATGATACCACCTGCGTGAGCCCCAATATGGGTCAAAGCACCGGATAGAACGCCAATCATGCACCAGCATAAATAAACTATTGCGTTTGAAATTATGTAAATAGCCTAGCCTATTTTTTTTTTATTTTTTTTTATTTTATTATTATTTTTAGTTATTTTTGGTTAAGATATACTTAAGTATTTTTTATGTAATTCAAATAAAATAAAAATTCATTAATTACAATTTAACAAACCATTTAGAAAAAAGTTCAAAGAAAAATTATTAGATAAAATTAATATTTAACCCAAAAAATAATATGGGCAATATAAAAATATTTTAAATAATGTTCTAAACTTTTACAAAATAAATATATATATACATATAGTATATTATATAGTTATGGGCTTGGATTCATTTCTATAAATATGTACTATAGAAACAAATAATATATGTTTTATTTAAATGTAAATCTTTGTACCCCTCATTAATTTTTATAATAAAATAGAAAATTATTAATATTAATTATTAAATATTTTAAGTTTTTTTGCTGTTTTATTATTATTTAATTTTATGGAATAAAATCTTTTTATTGATTCCCTTTAAATTATAATTTGTTTCTATTGGCACTGTCAAATAAATAATTGCAAAATTTAGCTACCAATTACCATCATTTTCCATTGTTACACATGACTAATTATGGGATTTGACTTTGATAGAATTCATTCAATGGAGTTTCTGTACGCTATATTTAATGTCTCGCTTTGCATAGTTCTACATATATTTTTAGCATACCTCAGCTATATGAATGAATTATAAAAACCAACTGAAAAAATCATTTTATTATATATATATATAAAAAAAATTGTTCTTTATTGAACAATTTTTATATGTTTTTTTTTTTTTAACTAATAATTTAATGTCTTATCTTGTCTATTAACAAATTATATCAAACCCTGTAGGAAATCTATTACATTATTATATTTCTATTATTATGAAAATTTTTACTACAAATAATACAATACCAATATGTCAGATATGTCAGTATTAAATGTCTTTCAATATTAATTCTCTTATCGACTGATAATTTGTGTTAGTTACATATAATTGTAAAATGGACCAATTAAATGTATCATTTATTGAAACCAAGAATATCTTTTTGATTGGATATGATTCTTGTATAAATCAATGACCGAAATCTATGTTTATATTCTCGATTACTTACTACATTATTGAATGTATAAATTTCATCAAACAATACTAATAAGTAATTTATATAAAAATAGCTTTTTTTATTTAATCTACACCCTCCACCTCCTTCATTTGAAATTGAGAATGTGAAGCGTTTAATTTGTTCAATAACAATCAAGATTTGAAGTCTAAAATCTAATTGTTCCATGCTTATTAAAAAATGACGAATTTATTATTTATATATCTTAAATTGAAAATAAAAAGCAATTCTCATTATATTAAATTTACATAAACTGAAGACGTACCATATGATTTCAAAAATCAACTTGCTTTATGTACTCTTGTTATTAACCGCGCTGATTTACACGATATAATTTTTAATAATAATTGTGCTTTGACATATTGTATTATTTTAACTCTGGCCATTTGACTTGTCATTTGCCAGTACCTATCCAGTTTTGGTCTTCAGGGAATTCTCGATACACTGGACAATATATATATATATTAATGATTTTAAGTTTGACTTGCGATTTGTATAATAATAATGCTTTCCGTGATATCCTCGTTGAATTTATATACCCGTCGTGGTGTATATACAATTTTGTTTTTTTTTTTTTTTATGTGGGAACTATTTGGTGTCTATATATATATATTAGTTTATTCAGTCTTTTTTTTTTCGCCTCAACATGTATCTAGTAGATGGCGGAGATGTACCTATTATCATTGTCGGAAATTTTACAACTTAATAAATGATTAAATTAAAATGTTAGTCAATTATATTTTAAAAAATGTGTACATTGTCATTATACGAAACAATAAGACCATCGTACCTTAAGACATTGTGTCCGCCCACTCGACTAGTTTTTATGGCATAACCACAATTTTTTTTATTCAAACCATTAAAAACCTTTGTGATGTTAAAATGTTTAAACGATCAATCTTTGTATAATATTTAATATGACATATTTTAGTTATTTTTATATATTACATTTTTGGACAGTTTGATTAGAATTACAGTGTCAGAAAACTTTTAAGAAAACTCATCACATTATTTTATTATTAAGTTTATACTAGAATTCTAACGAATAGAAAAAAAAACATAAATGTTGCATTTTTTTTTCTTTTGTAAACAATTAATTTTTCCAAATTTCTATGTATAATTTTTAATTAATATTTAATTATAATGTAATAATGAGGTTTGTTGGTTAAGTTCTCATTTGCCAGATTTGTTTTGTAATATAAAATACAAATTATACTGTCATTTTGTAATATAAACTTGTCTATATAATACATAATAATATGTTTATTGTTTTAATTTTTAATTCTGAGATGATTGTTTAAGTTTTTAGTTTAAAAAGTTTGACCTATTTTCCGATATTGTATTACACAACAACAAACAGAGGTCTTCGTTGCGAAGTTTTTCTTCCTGGATTTTTTTGTATTACGCTGCGAAAAAAGTCGTCGAAATATTCGTGTTTTGTACATTACGTCTAAATTTATGTTCGCATATTAATTTCGCGGAGTGATTTTCATTGATCCGTCAACACAGACATGCGTTTTCATAAAAAAAACCTCACTTTAAAGAATTGAAGCGATGAACGTATTAAGTTAAAAAAATAAAAAAATGATTTAACATTAATAATAAGACTTATTCCTCGACGCCTTAGAGATTCTGTGACACTTCCACGCCTTCCACGCGCATACTATAATATTTTATTGTTGCATTTTATATGATATCATCGTCAGCTATTCAGGTTATTTTGAAAAGAAAAATAAGTAACGGTTACGATGTGTGCGGTGTGCACGAATTCATTCGTCGTGTAAAATAATTTACATTAATATGTATACATTATATACATTTTATTTTAATATATGTTTCGTAATATAAAAATATAATATTATAGAAGGACAAAAAAAAAATGTGATAAATTCAGAATTTCTATTTGATGTACATTTGTTTGAACGCTTTATCGTGCGCATATTAATCGTCTGTATATAACTGTAGGTACCTATACTAGTTATACTGTTAAATTACGTCGCCAAATGTTGAAATTAATTTATTTTCGGGACATATAAACCTTTACGATTTTTGTACAGGTGACGTATATACAAGAAAATGTATAGAATTTATACAGCAAGAACTTCGCACACGATATAATATAATATGAGACCTGTAACAGTGCGGACGTACAGGCAATGCCTATTGGCACATGAGGTATATTGTGTAGTTTTAGATTTTAACAACTCATCCTTATCGATGAGGAGTACCAAATATATATTACATTGTTCGAGGACGGCTTAGGTCCTTAATCCGGCTCTGTCCGTCGTATATATAAAAAACTCAACGAACACGCGTATTATCGTCGTATATGTTCGTTCTCGCGAAGATATTAATATTATCGTTGGTTATTCAATATTGTTTTCAAAACAGTTGGCTGAATGGAATATACGGCCTATAGGCATACATCGTATTATAATAATATGCATATATAGGTATATAGCGTCATAATAGAAAGAGACAATGAAATCACGAACCCATCACTGTCACGTTTATTCCTCAGTATTGAATTAGCCAACGGGGTTCTTATAGAAATTCAGATTTTAAATGTTAGTGTATTCGATGTAGGTATATTACTCATAGGTTCGTTGGTACTTACAACATCTGCGATGTGCAAATAAATGTATAAATATTTTATTTATTTTGTATTAGGCACATTTATTTTATTATTTACTTAACCCTTAGTGGCTTTTATAGTCTACAGGTGTAATGAAATTTCATTTTTTCTGTAGTTATATCTAAAAAAAAAATAATAGTATATTATTTATAAATTGTTAAAATATGTAGGTACATTCGATACAGAAATTTTCATTTGACAATCTGTTTTATATGTTAAGTTAAGTATTTAATAGGTTTATAATAAAATTACAGTATCTGACATTGACTTACAAAGTTACAAATATAATAGGTATGTATAATTTACTACGCATATTTTATTATTGAATTACAAGTAATAACAACGCGTACCTATTGCGTAATAAAATGTAAAAATATGAGTACCTTTATTTTTAAGTGCCTCGGTAAACTTTCTATAGATTCTAGTTCTGTGCTTAGAAATATATAACTATCTGCATATTATTTACATGTTTTGGCTATCGTACAGTACTCGCCCTACTATACCAGTGATATAATGAGTGCAGTAGAGTGCGTTCTACCGATGTATAACACTATAGGTGTATTATAGTATGAGATCCATAATTTATAAACATTAATTACTAAATTCATTCATTAATTTTAAATGCATATACTTGTGAATAACTGTTTAATTGTTTTTTTACAATAATAAGTACATATAAAGATACAAATATTTTTATTGTATTTCTTATAAACCGTTTGAATTTTTTTATAATTTGTACAAATAATTTTATGTATTTCGAATTTTTTAAATTTGATTTTTTAAGTACATATAAATCGATATTTTTAAAAAATGTGTTCAAAATTATACATAGAAAGCGCTTACAAAATTGTTATAAATATGTATCGTGAATACTGAATATACTGAGTGTAAATAAAAGTAATAGGTATATACTAACTAATAACTATACCAAATGTCCAAATTTAATAACAAAATAGCATTGATTATATAATAGAGATAGACTATTCTATAATCAATGTTAATAGGTAAATAAATATAAATATTATGTATTTCCAGCCAATAACATAATAACGACTATAAAAGCTAACAGTTATAAAGTCAATTTTTTTACTGGCTATAAAATAATTATAAATTTATTATTGTTTTTGTATTTAGTGGCAAAGAACATAAGGAACGCTTTGTTATTAGGTAGCGTGTTTATTTTTTATTAGGATTGATAATATATTTTTTATAGACAAATTTTGTTTTCTTCGAGCTGAGCATAATATATAATATAATATAATATACCTGTTGTTATCCATTCTTTAAGTCTATTATTATTATTAATGTTTTCGTAATAGCCCGTCAGCCGTGACTATTATTGCAGAAGATGTTTTATTATAAATTATATTAAAATAAATTAATCCCAACGTATACTAATTCCAAAATCCGGACTATCATACGATACTGTCCAGTGTTCCGATTTTAATCTATCTAAATTAAATTTCCTCATAATAAGTTGAGTAAAAAATTAATTTTGTTATGGAGAATTTATAGTGTTTCTATTACACAGGTATTGATGATAAAATCGTTGATCGGTAACATTTGTTTGTTTGACACCGGTTTCAATTTTTTTTTTATTTCTTTATTATTTTTGATTGAAACATAATCAATGCATGCATATTGCATGTTAAGAACTACTTGGCAGTCAAGTTCTGGTACCTAATCTACTATTGGTAGAAAATTGTTTACAATCAAATACTGACATCATATCTATAACACTATAAGTACTTATTAATTGTCAGTATTTTCTGTCCACGCTAAATCAATTTTATTTATATTCATAATATGATCTATAATCACAGTAAACTCGCGTTGATTGTTTAATGTTTTCATAAAATAGGTAAAATATAATTTAAAACAGTCAAAATATCGTGACTATCACTAAAAGGGATATATGTTTGTATAAAATAAATATATTACAAATTTATGACAATATTTTTTCAAAAAAAAAAAAAACACGTAAGAGCCTATATAGTTATCTATTTTTAAATTATTATAGCACACAGAAGAAATTAGGTTTGTATAAAATTAAAAAGACAATATCTTGTCCTACATTTGACCTTTGTGTGACTTAATTTTATGGCGATCAATTATCCATTATAATTTATAGTTGGGCGCACAATTCTCGTAAAATGTACATAGTCAAGTACTCAATTGTCATTCACTTATCAAGTGTATTATTTGTAAAAGCTAAAATCCGACAAGGTGCACCGGTACCTCCTATAATTTTGATTGGCTGGATAATAAGTTTAAATCCTTTTGATGGTAATGTCGTACCATTTATAGCTACGTTTTCAAGATTATATATATTCGCTTTAGATACTATTTTGTGCACATCGGATGTCGTTGTTCTGCCTGCATCGACACTCGGACCATCTACTCCTATGCCAAATACTTTTTTGGAATCCACAATCCACTGTGCTGCTTCTTTAGATAATCCTGGAAAACTTTAAAAAAAATTATAGATATATTTTATACTTAGAAAAACTTATAACTATAATACTACATACTAAATTTAAAAATTCCAACATTCATATAAATGACGAATGTAGTAAATAGTAGTAGATATATATTATATAAACTGTTTTATGCTAAAATTAGAAAATAAATTATATACGAACATTATATATTTTGTACAACTATTATTACCAAGTATACCATATTATTACCTTAATAATGATCTCTCTGTGTCGTTATTATAGTATAGTTGCCGATTGCCAAACTTATGAGCCCAACCGAAATTGACTAATATCACAGAAGGTTCGCGGTGAATTGGTCGCGAACAATTGATCGCCGGTGAATTGGTCGCCGGTGAATTGATCGCGGGCGAATTGATCGCGAATACAATTGGTCGCCAAGATAATTGATCGCCAAACGAACTTTTTTAGTTTTTAAGTATTTTATTATCCTAGGTATATTACCGAATTTTATGTTTATTATTTTAGAATATTTAAGTATTTTTAAAATTTAATTAATTTACATTATTATTTATTATTTTATTTTATTCATGTGTAATTATTAACTATTGACAATATAATGTGTAATTTTTATATATATTTTGAAATTTAATTAATTGACATTATTATTTATTATTTTATTTTATTTATGTGTAATTATTAACTATTAACAATATAATGTATAATTTTTATTTGATTTAATTTTAAATTTTCATTATCGAGTTCGTATCATTATATTGTTATAAAGTATTTATTATTGATATTATATACCCACACGGGCATTATCAGTTTATTTCTGTCGTTTCTAATCACGGCGGCATAATCTCAAATTGTTCGTCAAAAGCCAACGTCTTCTCATTGTTAAATTATCAATACCGTGAAGTCACGTAATTTTATTATTATATAATTGTCAAATTAACTTGTATTATTATTAACCCTTTTAGTGTTAAGGTGATATCAACATGGCCGTGATCAAATTGTTATTATTATTATCCACTATATACATAATCTATTTATTATTTTTTTAAATTAAAATTAGCATTTAACTGTACGTTATTTAAAAATAAAACAATAAGAATACTTAAATATTCTAAAATAATAAACATAAAATTCGGTAATATACCTAGGATAATAAAATACTTAAAAAACTAAAAAAGTTCGTTTGGCGATCAATTATCTTGGCGACCAATTGTATTCGCGATCAATTCGCCCGCGATCAATTCACCGGCGACCAATTCACCGGCGATCAATTGTTCGCGACCAATTCACCGGATACCATCACAGAACGCTGTGGAAGTGGACCATTGTCGTGTTCCCATTTTTTCAAATGATCGACTGTCAGTAAAAAGTCACCGTTTCCATTGACTTCATGACTTACATTAAGATGCACACCTATTCAAACACATTTAAAATAAGTTATTAGTGGTACATTTTTGTCGTGTATACTACAAAATTATTTAAATATTTATGTTTGCTGACTTGCTGTAAAAATAGTATCCAAATACTATAGTCTATAGTATTTTTCAAATATTTTTTAGATATAGTTGTTTTGTAAAATTGTCGAAAAAAAACCATATGCTATAAAATTTACCACACGATTATGTTAAAATTCAAAAGTTACATATTGAAAATAATTATATTATTATTTTGTAGACCTTATTTTTATTATTCTGAGTTTTTTTTTTTTTTGAACATTTGTTCAACTTTTACTAATAAATGTTCTTATGAGAGTAATTTTAGTATTTAACATACTTGAAAAAAATTGTACATGCTAAAAGTATGAATTCATGCCCTATGCCCATGTTATAACTACTGTCCAAATTCCCCTTATATAAATTTAATAATTTAATGTTTTTAATTTTATATTATTATAGATTTTCAATTCATGCATAAATATTTAAGACCATTAACATGTAAATAATACAACCGGATGGATTTCCAAAGATGTATATCTGCATACTTATAAGTGATTTTGATATTTCTGGACTTTTTTGTGGCTACTAAAAAATTAAACTTTGTAGCTAAAGCTGTAAATAGTAGGTAATTATTGAAATTGTAATCAATTTGAATAGTTATAGAAATTCAAAATATATAAATAGTAAATACAAACCATCTATGAGTTTTTAATGTTTTTAACAACCTTTTATAGATTAAGGTTAAGTCATTTCAATGTCGTTTAAATCGAATTTTAAATTAAGAGTGTATAAACATTTTGTAAATTTTCAAAATGTTTACACTCTTAATTCATATTTTCATACCATATAGATAAAACCTACGGTTTTAAAGAGTTAGCCTATATTTTATTTTAACTTGCCTTCAACTATCATGCGCTCCAATGGAATATCATCTAATTTCCACCCGTCTTGATAAAAATGATAAGGTGCATCTAAATGAGTGCCACAATGTTCAGATACTGAAAAACTCTGTGTTGAATACCATCTAGGACTTTCGTCTCTCTTTACTCCAAATATTTCGAACCGCTGCGTTGGATTCCAACAGGTAGTAGATTGGTTTTGATAACCATGACTTAAATCAATCACAACACTGTTAGCTTTCCTTGCCACCAAAATTACCAAAATTAAGTTCCACCCATAAAAATACATGATGTATTAAATATGCATAAAAAAAAACAGCAACGAATCACTTGATTTATTAACAATGTTAATATTTACGAACAGTAGGTACGATGACCTATAGCATATAGGTAACTATACTCCCTGCCCATGCCACAATGGCTTGTCGTATTGTAAAATAATATATCTGTAAACCTATATCTAACACATTAAAGTATAATTTTTATGTAAAATTTTTGTATCAACATAATATTCTATGTATATACGTATGTTTAACAAAATAAAATTTAAAAAAATCAGTGATTAGTGTATAATAATAATAAGCTGTAAATCTGTAATATTGTATCTGATATATTGGTTTAATTTTATCTGTATAGCTAGTATGAGGTCATAGGTTACTAAATATTAATAATCGTTGTTGATTTGTTATATTTACTAGGTGTTAATGTGTTATACTGTAACAGTGCAACAACAGTATATGTACCTATTATAAAGAAATAAAGAATAAATAGGTCAACATACAACCATTACTATATATAAGTAAATAAACATTCAAATTCAATTTTTATTTATTTTAAATATCACCTAGCAAATACAGATAAAATGATGTAATGATGTAAATTCTAAAAAATAATTTGTGAATGCAATACATTAAAACAATTTAAAAATAACTTACAATTAATATTATGTAGGTATAGTTAAATTATTTAAAAAAATTCCCAAGCATGCTCAGTTCTCACCCTCATTTTGTTTTTCATTTAATAATGAATTAATTTAAATTCTAATTATTGAAATGTTTAATTATACTTAAAGATTGTATTTTAAAGTTCACGAGATCGTTTGTATTACTAAAGACGTGTTCTGCAGTGATACAAACTTCTATTTTTCAAATGATAACCCACTTTTTTGCGCTAAATTATTTAGCGAACAATTTTTTTTAAAATATCATTATTGGATCTAGTATTTATTAAATGTTGATAAATTATTATGAATTACTAAAAATGCTTAATCGCCATAGCCCTTACATCTTCCAAATTCATTATCATGAACTTATTATCGTACACAAAAGTTAAATAGCTCAAAAGCTAATCGATTAAACATTTTTATTTTGAAACGTCATAATTTAAAAAAAAAAGTTACTCGTTAAATAGCAGAAAAAGGATTTTCAATAAAAAACCAGAATTTTTCATGTTCCAAAAAAACATTCATTAAGTAGTATAAAAAGTCACAAGAATTCAAAAATTTGATCTTATTAAGCTTATTATATAAAAATCCTAAATAACAGATTTTGTGTGACTACTGCAATATTGAAAATAAAATATCATCAGTAGCTATATATTATACAATATACTTGGTGGTTCGCTCTTAATATTTTTACAAACATAAAATTTTTAGGTTTGGAAAAGTTATAATTTCGAGTAAATATAAAATTTTATTTATCATTGTATCAACTGATTTTAAATATTAATAATATTTTTAATAAAATCAGTCTTAATTATATTTTATTTTGTGTTTAATTCTGATAAAAATAATTCTAAGTATATTTTCTATAGATATATAGAATTATAGACATATAGAAAATATGTATACTAAATGAATAATTCTTGTGTTTGTCGCCAAAGCTAAGTGTAGAAAATGTAATATATATATATATTAGAAATAAACCACCGGATAAGCCTCCACGTTACCCAGTTTTCCTGTGTTATCCTTGTAGGTAAACAGGATATAATAATACGGTCCACTGCGCGTCGCCTAAATATTAAATATCGATAATTTAAGACAATTTTAATTATACACTTACAACTTACACGCATTGACTTTAGAGTTTGGAGTATATTGACATATTGTGTATACTGTATATACAGATTTTTATGTATAATATTTTACTAAAATACCAGTTCAAGATTATAAAGTAGTAATTAGATATTTAGACACTATAATAATATACTAGCTCGCTAGTAGCTTTACATATATTGTATGTACGTAAAATATTATACTTCTATAATCTATTAAATATATAGGGTCTTCACTCAAGTTGTATAATGATTATTATATTTTTATTTTATAAATCTACCAGAAATATGAGTATAAATAATGGATTATAGTTGGCACAGACCGTGATCTTCTAAATCTAAATTATCGCACTGCACTACTTCTAAAAATTTAAAAGAGGTACTTATACTTACCTACACCCGTGAAAAAGGTCATTTCGCAAACATTAAAAAAGAAGCCTTCAAAATAATAGCATCACATTCTAACACATAAAAAAAACTGAAATTAACACATTAAGTGTGGCAACTCACTTTCAAGTTTCATCCAACCGAGGTTGCATTAATTTACACTGTTCTAAACGTCAAAATGTCCCAATATTTTGTGTGGATAAATTCATAAGATCTACAATTAAATCTTAAATGTATTCATGATAATTATACAAGATACGTATCAATACGTCATTGATAAAACAATAAACTTATTCACCTACCAAGCTATTATATGTACAATCTAGACGTATTTGTATTTTATTGTAATATTGACTATTGTGTAAAAATATTAATATATATTAAGTACCTAATCATTCCAACACCAAAAGTGTGAAATTTAGGATAATTTAGTCGTTATTTGGCTACTTGTTAAATAATAGTTATTATTTTTAAAGTATTGTAAACAACGTCTGTTTGTCCATAAGTACCTATACTGGCTTCTGGACACCTTTACTACCATTAGAAAAAACTACATGTGCTATATCTATACTGTCCGGTATCCTCTCTATTCACTCTTTAGTTATAAGGAACCTATTAAAAGATAAATCCACATATTTATGAAATACGAACACTAGTGACTTTATTATAGACTACTTTCAAAGCGAATCATGTATCTTAATCTTAAAATGTTCATATCAACCATATTATTTATATTTATTGAATCTTTATAAATATTTAATGTCTGTTATGCCTATGTCATAAAATTATACTTTCGCTATGACTAAAACATGATTGAAGCTTGGTATATAATATATTGTAATCTTTAGGTCTACATAAATATATAAAAGATATAAAGGCTATATGTATTATTGTTAATAACTACAAGGACAATAAACATCATATATGTAGAAATACACGACTATATTTGTGTGTGTGTGTGTGTGTGTGTTAAATAGACGTACATTTAAGTCATTGTTTATGTTTTGTAATATTATAAATACTTATCTATATATTTATAGTAGCTGATGCCTATAGCTGATGCTTGATTACGCTGATGTACAAAGTTACAGTAGCAGACTGAAGTTAGTGGTGCATTTATTGTTGTTTAATATAACAAAACAAAAGTATACATTAATGAAGACACCTATACAAAATACTATCCGTTTTATAATCGTATACCTATATAATATGGGCCTGCATACGTGTGATTGTAACATCGGGAAATATTCGAAAAAAAATTTAGAAGTTCAGTGATGATGCAAAAAAATTAATAATAATGAAATTAATAGAATTATATTATTTTGCATTTTATAAAAGATGGTATGCAATTTGGACTTTTTTTTGGCATGCAATTCGGATGCCAAAAAAAATAAACATTAATTCGAATTTCCAAATTGCATGCCATCTCATATAAGGGTCTGTCCGAATTGCATAATGCCATTTTCCCACATTACACAAGTATATCTGTCCCTACATACTACTTGTGTCTCAAAAAAGATTAATTTTACAGGGACTATACCTATAGGTACTAAACTCGAACGGTTAAATTATGTTTCGGTAACGCAATAGTATAACGCAAATACATTGTTAAGTATATTATTGTACATAGGTACCTAACTTGAATATTGCAGCACCAACTATAGTAACTGTTTTCGGCATTTAAAAATGTATACCTAATATAGGTATTATACTAATTGCTTTATTTGCCTTCAATCGAATGTATCAATTTCTCTCGGATGTTCTCTCGGATGCGCGGTTACAATACTAACCTGTAAAATAGAGAAGGTAAATGTGTAAATAAATGAAAATAAAAATACATTCATCACTCCAATATGACCCCGTTCAGAATCTAAAATGCATAATATGATCATAAAACAATAATAATAATAATTTGGCATACTATGGAATTTGTCCAAAAATAGTATGAAATTAAATATTTCTAATTATATAATAATTATAGGTATGTATTATATTTTGTAATAATGATAAATAACTAACAGATTTTACAAAATGTATTCTAATAATATTTTATTTTTGTATGTATTCATAAAATCTTCAATTTTTTTTTTTTAGGTTTGGCTAAACACTCGCGTAATATTTTCCATCACGTTGACGGCAACGGTGCCAGAGCTTTTCGTCCCTAACATACATTTACCTCCCCTATTTTACGTATATAATCGACATACTAATCGTATATACATATAATATATGAGGACAATATTGGTAGGTTTTGTTTAAGATAGTTTGGGGAGAATTTACCTAAAAAAAGGTACTTTTGAAAACAAACGGTATACGCTTCTACCCCATGACCGTATCTGAGGGGGGGTCCAAGGGGTCCGGACACCCCCCCAAAGTTGTTAAAAGTAGAAATATTTTAGTGGTGAATATAGTTTATTGACTAAAAAATGTTAGCATTTATATTTTAAAAAAATGTTGGACCCTTCCCGAAATTTTTTTTCAGTTACGGCCTTGTATCTACCCCACCCCTTAATCTGCTATGCAGATACTCTACTATAGATAATATATATACTTTATACGCATATATAGGTACCTGGGATATACAATATTCAGTCCTTCGAGCGCACGGGGGCGTTAAGGTCCATTCGTTAATTGTATATACCTATATACCTATAGAGTCTTACGGATCCGTGACCTGATTCGTGGCCTGGGCGCGTATATGATATTATATATTGTGTATGTATATAGTGACATAAATTTATTCCGTCGTGTGCCCATTGTCTATATATACAATCATCGCAGCAGCGATTGTGAAGATTGCGCAGAAAACTAAACGCGCGCGCGCTGATGACACTATACATTATATTATATGTGCGATTAGGTTACCATCTACCATCTGCAGGCACCTACTCCAGATGAATCCGCGACCGCATATAATAATATAAATTATGTATGTATAGCGCACGGGTGATGTACTTATAATATATATTTATTAGTCGCGTATTATGTACACAATAGATAGGTACACGCGTGGTTCAAGGGCGGTCTATGTAGCACATAACAACAACAATAATATTTTATATAATATATAATAGTATTGTGATCATCATTATTACTGTTGCTGTACATATAATACAATATATAATATAATAATACTGATGGTTTTCTTCGTTTTTCGTGAAAAGGGAAAGGGAACCATATATATATATACATATAGGTAAAATAACGAGCTAATCAAAAACGTAACTATATATATTTATATTCCACGAGCTGTTGCTCCGCGGGAGAAAAAAAATTCGTATAATATTATACACGATCTATAGGCTTATGGTGCACGCGTCGGGGGATGCTTCGCTCAGTCCCTCTCTCACACACGCGTTCACACAATATATATAATCGACGTGCAGACACGACGTCTGTGTACGAGTTAATATATATATATAAATACGTGTCTTAAGGAAAATGATACATATAATATACAAGTATGTATATATAAGCCCCGGCGTTCTTCTAGTATAGTCGCAATAACGGAATGGCAAGTGACGCGATGCCCAGACGCTCGTCGTGCTAAATAAAAATTGAATCATACCTTCGTCCTACCTATATATTATATAGTGTATAGTATTATTTCAGCTTATACCTATTATAATACTTCAATTAATATTGTACCGGTCGATCTTCTGCAGCAGTCGCCGTTACAATAATGGACTTACGTTTTTATTTCGTCGTCAACATATTAACCGTGAGTGATTGCTATAATTATTATATAATACATAGGTATATTATTTTGTATGTTGTGTTTAATTTGTGTACCTAACAAGTAACAGTCAATAGGTATAAATATAGATTATAGACGCAACTAGACATTAATTATAAAGGAGCTAAGATCGCACAAAGCTTATTACGATACAAATTACTTTAATCCTATTTATATAGACAACATTTTTATTAATAATATAATAATCGATTGAGTAGTTAAATAAAAAATTACTATTATCTTATAAATATTTAAAATTAATATTCAGTCTACACTTCTTCGGTTATAAATGTAATAATAATATCTTCAGTTTTTAATTTATTTGTTTAATCTTTTTCAATATTTAACAGTGATAAATTTGAAACCCGTTATTTTGTCATATTAGCATGGTCGGAAATCAGGGGGTTTGAGTAGACTCCCCGAAAATATTAAATAAAGTTCTTAAGCCCATACACATATAATTGACATAATTTCAAAATGTATTCTGATAAACAACTTCTAAATTAAAATGATTTATAAATAAATATTTTGTGCTGAAAATGATATTCATACGATTTATCAAACTCATTATCAAATTACCTTTATTATATAAATATAAACGTGCAGCATTTGTTTCAGCCAATCCTCATTGTACCGTCCCGATTTTGATGAAAATACAATTAAAGTATAACATTTTTAACTTACCACAGATTATTTTTCAACTGAATTTTGAATTTGAATCAATCAAATTATATTTAATTTACGAATTTAACACTATTTATGGAGGTTTATCGTATATACCAGGGGTGGCCAACCAATCGATCGCAAGATGAATTTGAGTCGATCGCGACACCTTTTCCCATTTTCATAAAATTTTGAATTTTTTTCAGAAAACAATTAAAATATTTTTTTTTTTTGTAAATTTGTATATTTTTGTATATCCCAGGAATATAAAAATTATATTTAGAAAAAAGCAATAAATAAAACGAGATTATACACAGATATCGAATAAAAGAACTATAACACACATTGACCTTTTTTTTTTTTTTGTGGTCGATCGCGACAACCTAGAAAATCTCGTAGGTTGATCGCAAGTCTATTAAAGTTGGCCACCCCTGGTTTATACCTACCTGTTATTATAGTATATAAATTTATTAATACATTTTCAAAATTTGCATTTGTTAAAATGGGGAATAGTATAAGTTCCTACACGAGAGTAGCAGGTAAATAATTACATACGTTAGTCCCTACACGAACATATGAAAGTTCTTACATGGTATAAACCAGGTACGTATGTTAGTTCCTACACGGCTTTAAAAAAATTAAATATATATATACGAATTTTCAAAAATAAATGAGATTTTTATTATATTTTTTAATTATCATATATTTATTTTTGAAAGTTCGTATATACATAATATGTACCTTTTTCCGCCGTGTAGGAATTTACATCAAACCTGGTTTTTACCGTGTAGGAACTTGCATAGGTACCTTTTTCTATCGTGTAGGAACTAACGTAATATGTATTTTTTGTATCTGCTACTCTCATGTAGGAACTTACATTCACCCGTTAAAATACCCTAATTTTCGTATAACACATTTAAATTCATATTATTCTTTGAATGACTTTATTTAATTTATCGATATTATATTATGCAGAAATGGCTATAATTTGTAAAACACAACAAAATGTCATACTAAACACAATTGTTATGATGGTTAACTAAATCAAAATTTAATTATTAATAATAATACATCATCAATCATCATTATGACTTATATAGGTTGTGTAGGTAATATATATTTATATTAAATTTATTAGGTATCGATCGTTACAATTTAATATCTGAAATTACTATTGTTATAAATTATTATATGTTAAATACTAGAAATAATGATAATATCTCCTATAATATTTAAAAACTCAGATTTTTGTGGAGGTCTATATAGTCTACAGACTACAGTCTATCGAAATATTTACAAACTTTTATAGGTGGTCATTATATACATATAAATAATAGCTCTTTTTTTGCTAACCGCGAAATAAAAACATAAATGCAATAATTTACAATGGTCCAAATGTTGAAAATATATTCAATATCCTTTCTATTAAAAATATTAAGAAAGATTTATCAAATTATCAGAACATTAAAAAAAAATTGTTATCTCATTGATGTTTGGAGTATTCAATAATCTTTAATACCTTTCCTGGACTTTCTGATAAGTCAGGAAATTATGTTGCTACTTAGTGGGTCAATAGTAAAAAATTCTCAATACTTTTCTTATACGTAGTAAACTAGTAACCAATAAATGTTAATATTGACATTTTCCATACACAGTATAACTAGTACAAATATATTTTTTTAAATAATATGGTTCTTTTTGAACTATTTTAAATTTTATTTAAATTTTTTTTAAATGTCGATAAAGAATGTATACTCCGTCAAAAATCTTGAAAATTTAAAACAAGGTCTCTTATAAGTTGTTAATAATGCAATTTAAAAAAAGTTGAGTGAAATCTTCATATTTTTTATGGGCGTTTTGTAGTTAAAATTTATATATTATTAGTATTTATACCTAAGGTTTAAAAATTGAATATAATTACAATTATATAAGTAATTATATTATTTAATTGTTTTTAAAACATTTTACCATACTGTTTTTACCTAAAACACAAACACTGAATTGTTACGGTAACAATATATATATATATATTATACGGTATTGTATATTATGTATATTATGTATTAAGTATTGTTACAACAAAATTATTGTTTTTTTATAATGAAATTGACCTTATAGTAGTTAAAATTGTAGATACGGGTACCTAACAAATATTATAAATTATTATATTAAATTAATAACTATTGTAAGTTATAAACATATAACAAACATAATAATAATAATTAAATAACATATCTATATCAAATTAATGATTTTTATTTCTTAATTAAAAAATATCTATTATATAGAATATAATTGAAAAAATACTCACGATCCATCTATAGTGTAATATTATTAGTGTTGAAAATAAATAAATAATTAATCATTTTTGTCGGTACATCAAAACAAAAATAAAAAATTTTAAATGACATTGAGAAATCTGAATTTAAAGTAAATTAACAATAAACTATAACTCCCGACTAAAACATTAAAAAAATGCATAATCATATTTTATTATTAATACGATCACACTATAAAAACAAAAAAAAATAATAATATATATATATTATAATAATAATAAGCAATTTCTTGACTGTGTTTGCCTCAGGTTCTGCTAATTCACGAAGTTGTGTTCTCCAAATGTGATTTGAAAACCAAAACGTATAATCATGTCACTAAATCCTATGTTGATGAATTTCAAAGAAAGGAAAGACAAGCACCAGGTATAATATTATGTATTTTTTAGTATTCAGTATTTATTTATATAAGTATAATATGTATTTATATTTTATATAATATATATTTAGGTACCTTATACCAACCAACCTAAAACACTTAGCCACTTAGGTATACACCTTTCTTTCTAGTTTTCTGATTTATTTATAAGATAGCTTTAGATAACTGTCTATACACTCCGGGCCAATTAATAAGTTCTTGTTACCAGTCTTTTTATCTTAGCCCATGGCTATGGGTATTCCATTTCAAAATTAAATTTTGTTATTCGGGCAGGTGTAATTTTTAATATTAATATAACTGTTACCAGTGCTACTATTAAATAAGTACTACAAAAAAGTATATTATTATTTACGATTTCCAATTAAATAATAATGTAACAATTGACCTCAATAGAATCTACAAATGGCAAATTAATTTTTTGGATAAAACATAAACACCTAGAATTCAAATCTGAATGTACTAAATTCATCTGTATAGTATACACATTTTAACGTTTATGAAGAAAACCTCACATTCTTAGTCTCCCAGATGAAATTAAATGTAATATATTAATACCGCTCCCAAACGTTACAAATGAAAATGTCAGAAGACAATAATACTTACCTACTTTTATTTTGAAAGTATCTTTATTTTTATTTCATGTTCATATAGTTAACGTTAAAATATACTTTACTCTTACAATAATTGACAACGATATGCCGTTATAGATCCATCACGTATGTATTTGCCACCGAAGATAGATTCTGTCGCATCTAATGGTTTTGGAGGACAAATAGATGCATCGAATAATTTTGGTAATGAAAACAACAGTTATGGAGAAGTTGAAAACGTCCAGGACACATTTACAACAGATAACTATGATCTATCGCAAACAACCACCGAAGACGAGAGTGATAGTACTCTAGGATTGTTTGATACAATTGCCCGTATGTTAAGTGGACCCGTTGGGTTATCCTTACGCCAGAGTAATGGTTACAATACTTTATCACCAGAAGGAAACAATTTTGGACAACCTCCGAACAAGAAAAACGATTATACTACTGGTGTAAATTTACCAGGAACTAATAACAACTATGGAACTTCTTTAGGCACAACATCGATACCAACTAATAACGGTGTTACTGCACAAACAGGAACAGCAGACGGTTATGGACAAAACGAACTATTGAAAACTGCTCAAAATCAAGGACCGTCTAAGTATAATTACAATGAAGCAACGGCAGTTAGTCAGTTAGGTCAGAACCCAAGCACAGCCGGCGGTCAGTATAGCCAGAAAAGTACAACTGAGAACACGGCAGGTGGTTATGGTAACACAGATTTTAGTACATCAAAAGCTTTGCCGCAAGGTAATAATCGAATTGATGGTCAGAATGCATACGGTCAAGGAGGTAGTGGAAATATTGATCCAAACAGAGGTCAATCATTTTCTGTAGACAACAATGGTTATGGTGACACAGTGCCCAACTCGTTTGGTCAAAAATATACAAACGGCGATTATAGTCAAAATGGGAATGGAAATATAGCTAACACACAGTTTAGCATTGAAAAGAGTATAGATATCTCGAATAATCCGTCTTCAATCGGTTCAATTCCAAACATCTACGCACAAGTTAATCCAAGTAAAAGTACACCGCAGTTCAGTAATGAAATCATTAATAGAAATTATGGACAAAACGAGTTTCCCAATAATCGTGGTTTCCAAGCTGGAGGATATAACCCAGAAGTATCGTCATCCGGGTATGGACAATATCCCAGTGGATTAAATCAAGGCATCTCAGCAACATATCAAACTTATGGACAAAATGATTTTGAAAAACCAAACTCCAATTATTATTCATCGAATTCTAAGAATTTACCTTATTCTGGAGAACCTTTTAATCAATTATTGCCAATTAATAATGGATTTGAACTAAGTTCGACCAACCCATACAATCAAAAGCCTACAGGAATGAATAAAAACCAAATTCCTGATACCGCCATCATTGGCTCTCAAAGTCTCAATTCTGTAGGAACCAATAATGGAGTACAGTCATCAGGAACAACATACCAAAATTCGTACGGCCAGAGTTCACCAGAGGTTCAAAGTTTCAATCGGGAACAAGGTTTGTCAAATTACGAAAACGGGTTCAATTTAAACCCACCAAACCAATTACAAGGTTCTAACAATCTTGGACAGTCAGGATCTTCTTCAATCGGAAATGAAGAGAACTATGGTCAAATTTCTCCAACGTATAATACAGGTAGATTTAATCAAGATCAACAAAACCAACAGCTATCCAATAGCTATGGACCACCAGCAGCTCCTCAATCGTCCATAAACGGAAGAGATCCTATCCAAAGTCCATCGAATGGACCAGCGAACGGTGGATATTATAACCAAGGTAGACCACCGACTGGTCCTAATGTTTTTGATCAAAGCCGCCCCTCTACGTCACGAGTATCAAATAACTATAGTCAAACTGAATTTCAACCATCGTCTCCTAGTGGGAACAGTTACAGCCAAAATGGTTCAAGTCCACCCTCAAGCAGTGGATATTATCAAGGAAGTCCTTCAAACGTATTGAACGGTTTTGAACAAAATATTCAGAGTACACCAGGAGGACGACCCAATAACTATGGTCCAGAAGGACCTCAGACATTATCTACGACTAAAAACAGCTTTAATCAAAATTCTCCAACAAATGGCGCTTACCCTCAAGGAGCATCACAAGGTTCAAAATCTTACGGAGAAAACATCGTTAAACCCAATATAGCTACGACTCAGTTAGGAGGTTATAATCAAAATGGTTTGACCACACAGAGTTCAGGTCAAGAAAGTTCCAGTTCACATCCAGGTTACGGGCAAGGAATAGAACCTTGCGCTTCCAAAAATGGCGGGGACGTCGGTAATGATAAAACAAGTACAGGATCACCAGCAGATCCTGGTTATGGAATTCGAAACCAAAAAAAACATTCCACACTTGTTCCAAAAGGACAATTTCAAAATTCTAACTCACCAAGTTCAGGAAATGGTGTGCAAGTCTCTTCTAATGCTAACAACAATGGTAATAATTTTGGCGAACCAGGTTTCAATTCTTTCTCAAATTTTGCACCAGGAAATCAACCCAACCAACCAATCAACCCTGGAACCAATAATTGTGATACAAATAAACATGGTGATAGCATAAATGAAGCAGTTTTCTCACCTTCAAATACTGGTTACTAATAAATATTTCAAGTTTTTGTTACTTAAACAAACTACCAAATTACAATTAGTAATTGTATACATTTTGTTTTGTTTCATGATTATTAATTTTAAGAATTATTTTTATAATAAAGAAATAAATAATAAATATTGGTGATGCATTGATTTAATTTATTTGTTTATGATAATTGTAAATCAAGGAACTGATTATTGAAAAGTTTTTACAATAAAAAAAAAACCATAACATGTAATAGTACATACAAAAATAAATGTTTACAAAAGTTATTTAAACTACATGTATTTCATTCTTAAAATTGTGTCTTAAGATATTCTGTTATTTTTAAAATTGAACACACATAATGTACATTTAACAGTTAACACAATTATGTTATAATACCTATGAAATTATGAAATACATAAGTTATAGATTTTAAATTTATTTAATCATTGTTTTTTGTTAAAAGTCAAGTATGATTTTTAGTTATCAATATAATATTATGTAAAATATGATAAGATCAAGTACCTATTACATTATATTTTTGAATTATTAAATGTGCAAAATCATTCAGTAATCAATAGTTCTAACCTAAACCTTCAGTAGTAAATTATATTTAATATTATAACTGGTATTTAATTAATAATAAAAACAAAATTAAATTTAAAATATTAAGTTTAATTAGCTAGCTTATTTTTTTTATAAAATAGCAAAAAATATTTATAATTTAATCTTTAACTTCAGGTGATAAACTAAAACTATTTTCATCTTTAACTTTTTTTTTACTTTTACGATCTTCCGAAGAACTAGAGCTTGATCTGCGATGGTGTTTCTTTTTCTTGTCAAAATGTTCTCTATCCCTAGAACGATTCCTTTGTCCTCCTTGTGTTGATTTATTGTTGTACCTATCATCTTTGCGATATCTATTTCCATCTCTTTGCACCCGATCTCGACGAAAATTGTCATCAAAACGACGTTTTGGTGAACGGCTCCTAGAACGTCTATCAAACTTCTTTTCCATTTTTTGAAATTTTTCTCTATTATCTCCTTTGCTTTTTTTTTTAATATCACTTAAACGTTGGTCTGCTTTTTTATGATCACGATTGTCTGAACCATTTTTGATGTTGCGATCACGTATAATTTGAAATACATCTTCAATATTAGCCATCATGTCAATTTCAATTTTATCACTTTGTTTGTCAGAACCCTATAACAAAAATTAGATTAAAATAAGCTGAATAAAATCTGATTAAATATTTTTATTTACCTTAGGTGGAGATCCAGGAGGTGTTTGTCCGTTTTTACTTTTCTCACGTTTCTCTCTTTCTTCATGCCTCTTTTTCCTGGCCTCTTCACGTCTTTTAATTTCTTCTTCTTTTTCTTTACGTTCAATCTCTAATTTCTAAAATTATATTTAGTATTTATTATTTCATTAATATTAATATTAAAGTAATAAATTTTAAATTTACTTCAAATTCATTGAAAGTTATCATTTTTTTTTGTTCTTGTCTCCAATGAGGCGGAGTGTAACTTCTAGACCTACTACGAGATGGAGTTCGAAATCTGAGAGTTCCTCGACCTTTAACAATACGGCCAGATTTTGTAACACCACGAATTCTGTTTCTTTTCTTTGGTCTGTCATCATTATCTTTTTGTGGTTTCATAAGAAACATAGACGAAGGACCGCCTCGAGACAAAAATCTATTAGGTGGTCCAGCTGGAATTTCTTCAGGGTCAATATTAGAAACAGATACAAGTGGATGTAGCTGACCATCTGCGTCAGCATCATCATTTTCTTCCTTTAAACGGTCCGATCTAGAACAAATTTTATTTAATTAAATTTAAAATACAACAAATTATACAATCATACTTCTTTTCTGTTTTTCTTTTTGATTCTTTTTCCTTCTTCTTTTTCTTTCGTTTTCTTTTTTTGTCATCGTCTGATCCTGAACTTGTTTCACTATCAGATGCACTTTTCTCAGTTTCTTCTACACAAAGCCAAGCAATATGATCATTTTTAACCATATTTTGAATTATTATATTACAGTAGATTCTTATTATGTCGAACATATCGCTATCTTGAACTACATTAAAATCCCCTTGAAACTAACATTACACATAATAGCGTTTTGCTCTCTTTAACTTGAAATAAAATTAATCGTTTTTCGTTATCTCAAATACTCAAATAATATTTTTATTTCAGTAAAAATAAAAAAATTAAGCAATATATTCAGTATGATTGTGATTTCAAGCGATGGTAGTCAATGTTTGTAGTCATTCGTATACAATATAGTGAAATAGAAAATAAGCGTAAATTAAATATCCTTACAATTAAGTTTTACATTCTTACAAAAACAAAAGTAATATTAAAAATTAAACAAACTGTAATGACAGATTTAAAAAAAAATTAATTTATTCATTATTGTATTTTATTGATATGTATGTAGTATTAGTACTTTAAGTATTCAAATTATGCATTTTAAATATTCAAAATTATTTACCAATTTATTATTATAACTTTTTTTAAGAATTTTAATAAAAATTGAAATCTTTCTTTTTCCTGTTTCCCTAGAAATTTGACATAACAAGAATCTAATGTATTTGTAGAGTTAAAAATAAAACAACCAATAAACATACGTTTAATTTTAGACTTCAATATAAGCTCTCCACATTTCACCACCTTTGCATCCTGAAGTGGTCGTGAATTTTTGTCAACCCCAAGTTCCTCAATCTGCATAACAACCGGCTGGCCAGAAACCACTCTTCCAAATACCACATGTATACTATAATAATAACAACTAATTAATACCTTTATTACACTATTTATGGTTTTCTAATAGAATATTACTTACCCATCTAGGTGAGGAGTTGGTTGTGTTGTTCTACAACAAATACATGACATACGACCAAAATTTTATTAGGCTATTCTGATACACTGATCCCATCAACACATTTTCAAATTACAAAATCAAAATTACATTAGTAAACATCTATTTTTTTTTTCTAGAGTGAACGATCTATGAAGTGAATAATACAATTTTTCATACTTATATCACTGATATCTTATTTTTTTTAATTTTAAATTCTAACTGTAAAATAATTAATAAGCTATAAAAGAAACATACAATTTAGTTTCTACATCACATTTTGCTTATAAATTTAAACACGACAAAAAATGCCAAAATTGTATTATTAGTGTTTTAACATCAAAATTATTTTTATTTCTTGAAATTTATAATTAACTTTTTTAAAGTTGAACAATTATTTTAAAATTGTAAACAAGGAAAATTGGTTTTAAATTTAAAAAATTAAATAGGTTGAAAATGTAATTATTAATAATGTTAACTAGTTCCAAACCTTTAAAGAACAGATTTAAATTATTACCAACAATTAAATGTTTACTAAATATAATAATAATTATGTTTTATAAATAACTTAAACCATTATTATTAATGATTAATTATTACTGTTTTAAATGTGTAATTTTTTGTGACACACATCAAAATCTAAAATACCTAGTGGTATAGAAGATAAAATACATTTTAACAATTATAATTATCATTTTCACTTTCTGAAATGTCCCAATGATTTATTCATAAGCAACTAATTGTAATTTGTAATCATACAACAAATATGTTACAAATTTATATTTCTTTAAACTTACATAAAAAATTGAGAACCATTTGTATCTGGTCCTCGATTAGCCATTGAAAGTAAAAATGGTTGGTCATGTTTCAAATCAAAATTTTCATCTAAATACAGAAATATAACATGCTATATATTATAACTATTCTTAACATTTATGTTACGTCAAATTTATACCTGGAAAAGTTCCTCCAAATATAGATTCACCACCTGTACCATTTCCAGTTGAAAAATCTCCACATTGAACCATGAATGACTTAACAACGCGATGAAATATTACACCTTGGAAATGCAAAGGTTTACTGGTAGTTTTACCCAAACCTTTTTCGCCTGTACACAATGCTCGGAAATTTTCACAAGTTAGAGGACAAAAGTCATCAAACAGTTCAAACACAATACGACCCAAAAGAATATTATCAACAGCTACATCCATAAAACACCTAGGACGAACATGTGTCTTTACTAATTCAGTGTCCACTCCCATTATGAACAGAAATTCTGAAAAAAAAATTTTACCAATTTTCATCAATGCAATCATATATAATGGTGAACAATTTAAATGTAATAATAATGAAATATAATTTATTTTGATACAACCTTATTATAATCTCATCACACATTAATTATATATATAAACATAAATATTTTGTTAATAAAAATAAATTATACTTCAATATCCCTTCATCGAGACATTTATTAAATACATGCCTGAAGTGTTAGTAATCTGTATTATGTACTTAGAATAACAAATAATTAATTTATATAAAATATGTATTAAAAGTAAATAAATAATATAATTTTAAAAGAATATTAGGAAAATAAGTTTGAATTAACAGAAAAAGTATGATGACAAAAAATAAATTGAAGAATTATTACAAATTTGTGACCACAGCTATTTTGAATCAATAATAATGATTGAAAAACAAATATATATAATATAGGTATAAGTAATTACTTATTTATATTAAAAATATTTTTTTTAAATAATTTTTTCTTTGATTTTTTTTACCGTGTACTTTTTAAACATATTACAAGAAAATAGTTAAAATAATTAATAACATTCAACCACATTTAATACTACAGTAATTAATTTAAAAATTAAAAATTAAATTCAAAATTTAAAAATCAAAAATATTTCATTGGCAAAAAAAAATAATGATAAACATTTCAAATACTAAACTGCTTCATGAAAAATTATTTTGTTCTTGAAACAGGTATCATAGTAAATTATAATAAAAATGTTGTTAGATAAAACAGTTAAATACAACCAAACTGTGTAAACACGTTAAAGAAAACCTGCAGCCAACTCATACAACAAATAAAAAATTATACTTAGCAACAATCATTAACAACAAACGTACCTACAATTTACTCGATAACGGAACCTTTAATATTTAATATCCAGACTCGTGAAAACCAAATTCAATAGGGAAAATAATAATAATTATTAATATGTTTATTATTGTTAACGTGTTACGAAACATCTAGATAAATTACTAACTACCACGACGCTACGACGTGATTCGACGAGCAATACTTACACGATACACCAGCGATCTAAAGTAATAAAAGCTGAGTAATTCTTAATCCGAGCGATTTTCCGTGTATCGCAAATTCGCAAACTGAAATACGAATATAATATACTGTACTAAACCACTAAGGATTAAAAATTAAACAGTAAAAAAATCGGAAATCATAATAGAAAAATATCATAAAATAAATAATAACACAGCGGCAACAACACGTTCTGTAAAGACAACATGAACGTACAAAATACACGGTGACCGTGTGTCGGTGTTACAAACCATGGTCCATGGTCCCAAACAGCCCGGTGGACCTTTTTATCAAAGAAAAACAAAACTGGGTTCAATGCTGTTGTCCCGAAACGACGTACGGTCACAACGCATATGTATGCGAAACAAATAAATAGTTCATTATTCATTATACTCGCTCTTCGATCATATTAATGTATATGATCTAAGATATTCGTTAGTCAGATAGCGAAAAACGCAAAACTTATTAGAAATAGTTGAATACTAGATTAAATTAAATCAGGCCCGTATACAGGGGGGGTTAAGGGTTCAACCCCCTCACCACAGAAATTTTTAAAGTATAGGTATACATTTATAATATTACAAAAACTAACTATATACTTTTTAGTTTATATATTAAAAATATTTTCCTACTCGCCCCTAAAATATTTAAAGTTACCTATATTATTCAATTAATTTAGACAAACTTCATAACTTTGTCCTTTTATTAAATCTAAGTTAACAAGTGTATTAGCCAAAAAACCAAAAGAAGGTTGTAACATATTGTTATAACAATCATTAAAACCAGTGGTGAAACTTATTTTTCAAAACATATCAACAATTAAATCATCCTCACTAGTTGATATAAAACTTTTTTTACCAGTCGAGTGTATTTTCACTATTTATACCCATTCTAAAATAGATTATAGAACCGTTTAATTTTATTGTAATAATATTTATATTTTATAATGCATATTGTTTTATCATATCTATAAGCCATTTAAACAGTTTGGTTTTCTTAAATAATTAGTTTAACTGACGTTATTATGTGCAGAATTTTTATGATGCTTACTAAAATATTAGAAAAATATCCGCCTTAAACAATAAATTATAATTGTAATTTTTGTTTACTAGACCAGCTTTACACGGATTTCACCACTTCGATGACATTTTTTCACAATTATTCAAACAAGTGTATAATATCGTGAGTGTCACAATAATACACAATTTATTTATACTTTTCATATTAATACAATGGCTTCTAGAAATAGATACTTGAAAGTTGATAGTCTATTTTAATTGATTGCATCAATAAAATATAATACATTGTGTATTTGCATCTGTAAAAAATATAAGTCAAATTGGTATCATATTCATGCATCAAAACTGTAAATATCAATTTTTTTATTTCCTTGTCATTAACTAAATAGTACAGATCTTGAATACACCAACACAAAATACCACGAACATTGATTTTTGCATATGCATATTAGAAATCATTTAACAATTGGTACAATACTCAGAACTAATATTTGGAGGTAAGGGGGTACAACTCTAAACTCCCACAACTGAGTACAACCTTGAGTATACCACATAATCTTATTAAATGATTTGTCTTATTGTCATTTCCACACTGAAAAATAAAATTACATGACGTATAATAATCTTTAATCACACATTTGTTTAATAATTATTGTTAATTGCATTCTGACATACATTAGAAAGTAATACATGGCTAATAATACTAATTATTTATATTAATTATTAGTTATAATAATATTAATACTTTACGTTTGATAATTTCATTTAAGACTACATTAACAAAAATAATATCATCTTAATACAATTTTTCCGCAGACGAAAATTTAACAAAGTAGTGTAACTTTTAGCAATAGGCAATTTTTTGTTTAAATAATAATTATATGTTTAAGATGTTTAGGTTTGTAATAAAAAACATTTCATCTATACGCATCTATAGAACATTTGACATAAAATAATATTCTATAGCTACTTTTAATAAATACAAGGTGATTACTTTAAATAACTAATAATTAATTCAGTATATTTTAAATGTTTTAAGAATTGTTGAACTTCATTACTTACTTAGGTAAAACCAATCAACATGAAATACAAAAAGTATATCATATAACTTAATATCACTATCTCAGTATTAACTGTATTAAGCAATCATGTTGCATTGTGCCTATAATTCGACAGCCCATTAAAAAGACTAATAACTAACTTAAATGCAGAAATTAATCAAATGAAAATTAAAATATATGATTTTAACAATTTTATTAAACTATTTCTGCATAACTGCTGTGAGAAAAATATTTTATTTTTATATATATATTATGTAAACTCAAAACATCATAGTGGGCATTAATTAATAAAATTACTTTTTAAAGATAAACCTGTGTACAATATACCATAAACAGTTAAATTGAATGATAAAATAATAGTGATAAAAATGTTGTAATTCAGTTTTTGAATTTATTTAACAATTACATTAAGATTATCAAATTAAATATTAACATTAAAATTGTTATTAAATTGTTATATACATGACTTATATAATAGAAATAATCTAATACATTATTTAAATAAAATATAAAACAGTGAAGTTCAAAAGATTTAGCTTAAGCAAAATTTGTAATCTATAAAATAAAATTCAACGATTTTAACAATGCTTAATATCCTTAACAAATGATTGATAACTAATCAAGTCTGTGTTTGATTACGTTCTATCACATTATGTTGGTTAGTAAAAAAATGTTCCAGTTTAAAATAAATCATTTGACACTATGACATATTTCACACACACACACATATTATATTAATAATAAATATATATATGATCACATCACAATCTTAAAAAAAATATATAAGGCAAAATATTTTTTTACAATCTTTTATAACTAATATTATTTGTTTTTAAGATATACAAATAAAAACTCATTTTAAGTGTAATTTTAAAAATATGATTTCTTCTACTAAAAATAATCTTAAAGACAATTTGAATATTTAAGCACATTCATTTTCAGTGTATCCAGTCTTCACACAGAATTATTATTACAATAAAATGTTTTAATTAATAAAAACTACGAAAGTTGAAAAAAAAATATGACAGGCAAGAAACAAACTTATATGTAAATTAAATATTGGAACAATAGTTATTGAATATTTTGTTAAACAGAAAAAATAAAAACTTTAATAATAAACCATATTTTGTATAGAACTGAACTGGTATGGTTTTTACATTTTAATTATTGCTTTCTACTTTTTCAGTTTCTAAAGTCTCATTTTCAGCTGGGACAGTTTCAGTTGAATTTGAGGATAATTCTTCACCTGTCGATTCTTCTTGGGGTTGAGGAGCTTTAATTTCTAAAATAGAAATTGTATCCTGGATAGTTTTGATTGCTTTTTTTCTAGCTGCACGAACATCGTCTCTTCCTGTAAAATAAGTAATGGGTGTTTTACATTTTTTATTGAACTCTTGAAAGATCTAGATGCTAATAATTTTAAGAAATTTAAGATAAGGAATGGAATAATTAGTTTTTAAAAGTTATTTAATAATATTATAACTTCAATAGATTTAAATATTTATCACACAGCTGTAATACAATGTTTATATCATCAGATTTGGTTATGGGCTAACTTAAACAAATAAAATACACATTTCTGATGCTATGTACAATCAATACAATTATAGACTAATTTAATATATTAAATAAATAGTTGATAACTTTATATAAATATTTTGTGATTAAAATAGTTAAACACCATCATAAAATTGAAATTTAAGAATATTAAGAATATTCAATCAAAATAATAGCATTTTCCATGCCCTGTGGGCTGTGGGGTCATTTATATCCTATAGTATATAATATTTAATCTATACTGTTATAAATAGCAATAATAGATTTAATCAAAATGAATATGTTTAATATTCACACTATAGCATATTATATTACCTTCAGTTTCAATGGTATCTAGCTTGATCAAATTTCTTGTAAGCATCTCATCCAAATAAATATATTGTTTATCACTACGTAAGGAACCTGAAAATTGATTAACAGCTACCGCCAATTCTTCTACATCGGCTTGAACAATTTGCACTTTTTCCAAAGCATCTACTGGTTTTACTTGTTGGCGCTGAGCGGGCGGAGGAGTAGATCTAGTTTCATTTGGAGGAGTTTGCTGACGATTTTGGGAAGGAGGTGTTTGACGGCGTTGTGCAGTATTTTGATCATGGAAGGAATGATGTTGTGCAAATGGAGTTTGTTTACCGGCAGATCGTTTTGGCAAAGTTGAGCTATTATTTTCATTAAATCGTTGATCAACATTCTTTGGATATACAGGTTCAGAACGGCCTTCCACATAAATCGGAATGTGTCGCACATTAGGTTGTTTTTGATTTCCGTGTGATGTTGTAGAAGCATCAGTTTGAGGTTGTGTTTGTGTCTGTGGCTGAATATTTTCAGATTGATTATTAATAGGATTTACTGGTGTAAATTCTAGTTTAGATACAAATCTTTGAGGTTTATCATCATTTTCCTGAGATCTTGAATTATTTTCAAACGGATGCTGGTGTTGCTTATCCATGTTTTCTTCAAATCGTTTTTTATCGGGACTAGAATCAGTTCGATCGTTGTAATTATGGTTAAGATCTGATGGTCCCTCAGGTGCGTTATCTTCTCCAGACACTGTGCGTTTACGACTCCAACTCTTCGAACTAGGTTCACCTCCCCAAGGTGGACAACGCAAATGACCGGCGAGATCTGGGTGTCTTTTGGCTAAATCTTCTAAATGTGAGCGGACACTCAAATGACCTCTTAGCATGTCATCATCAAACGGAAATTCTTCCTAAAGAATATAAAGAAATTGTTAAAAAAAATGTTTATGTAAATCTTATACAATCATAAAATCCTATCCTTACGACCAAAATATAGGATTTATATTTTATTTGTTTTTCTCAAATGAAATTCATCAATAATAAAAAAAATCTGAACTACATAATATTAACTAAATATTAAGGAATTCTGCATAGATAAACAGAATACGCATAAAATATAATATAATATTTGACAGTTCGGTTGATCGTTAATTACGAAGAAATGAATATCAACCACATATATTTTATTCCCACAATCTGTATACCAGGGAATGGTTTTTTGCACATTGAGTAATAACTATCGGCCGTGTGTGGGTAGGAAGACCATGAAGATTAGTTTAAATTACAATAGGCTACGATAATGCAACATATTTACAAAAGTACAAATTAATTTTAAAATTGCATTAGAATTTAGATTTTAATTCTGTTAGTTGTTACTTTAACTTTTATTTAACATTTCATAATCAGTTTTAAAAATATAACAATTTTTGTTTATTTTTAAATCAAATAAAACTGGATCATCAGTCATCAGTGACCATGAAATAACTATGTATTTAAATAAAAACTACTTTGGATTCTTGAATTTTAAGTTAAATTACTAAAATAAGATGATTATTTTGTTTTTGAATCATTGATCATCTGTAGTTATTACAGTAATTGTATGAAAAGTTTTAGATATTCATTACAATCAAATTAATAAATTTATTATAGATACCTATATATTTTTTTCTATGAACTATGTCACTATAATAATATACATAATATATACAAACATGATTGTATATTTGTACGAACAAACATAAAAAGTAATATTAATACAAATATTATATATATTATTGTTGTACTCCAAAAATCACGAATTTACGATTAGAAATTTTTATGTCATCTATAGTAATAATGTTACAAAACATTAAACGAGTAGTGTCGGCCGTCGGGGATTACATGAAATAGAAACGCAGCCAAGACTACGATGCCGGGACCCAGGCCAATAATTTGTTGCTAAAAATAAAAAACAAAACCCATTACATATTTGTCTACCGAAGCACTAGAACAATAATTAAGAAATTAAGTCGGGCTAACTACACACGTTATTCACTACTTGAATTCGTAAATTACCTAAGTACACAAAGAAACAAAAATTGAAGTACATACTCCATAGCTAAAACTCAAAATGTTTACTACGAACTATAAAATGGATTTTTTTCCTACTTGATGAAAGATAAAAATAATTTTACAATAAATTCAAATATAATATCAAATATTGTAAATACTTATTTATTAAATATAATTAAAATTATTATTTTTTTTTTAATTCAATATGTTCCTTTTATGTATAAATTGCATATTTTAAATGAAGAAAAATAATTTTATGTTGGATTATATATGCATTTTTAATTGTTAAAAACATGTAACAATAATAGTAAATAAAATTATTTATAGGAGGTATTTTTCTTCTCGTCTTTAACCAAAACAATTAAACAATAATATGGGTTTAGCCTTATTAATGAAATATAAATAAATCCATATTATACTTAAAAATACCTACACTATATATAAATATATTATTTACACAAGTAATCTACGCCCTTTTTATTTTCCACGATGGATAAATGGATAATAATACACAATATTAAACATACCAAATAAGCTATATTAAATATTACGTATCTAATTCAGCTAGAAAATAATTCATCTCAAATTATCATACACTCATACGTAATACTACAATATGTCCTACATCGGCTACATCGGCTACATCATAGGTGATATTGTAAGATTATAAGTAAATTACTTAATAACCTGAAAAAATTAAACTCTGAAATAAATTAAAAACATAAAAATAAAAATCGTTATAACTTATAGGTACACATTATTTGGCTACATTTAAAGTTATTTGCAACTTACAATGTAGCATCCAGAACATACGATTATGAAACGCGATTCTAGACAAAAAGTTGGATTACAATATTCCGTATAATTCATATTTATTTTGTATCTTGTAAAAACATGACAAATTTAAGTTTAAAACTCAAGTTTAATATTTTAAATATTTGAGGAATCCTTCAAAACCAATTAATTGACAATTATTATCTAGAAATTACAAATGTAACTATAATTACTATTCAAATAAAATTAATTTTAAATAAAAAATAATAAAATATAGTAAAGAAGAAACATAAAAATATAGATGACAACAATAAGGTTTGGAAAACCAAGATGGAATTTAATTCTGAATATAACTTAAAATTATTTAAATTTATTATTTGAATTTTGAATTATAAAAATAGAACCGTACGCCTGTATTTTTAAAACAATATCAAAGGGAAAAATTTCTAATTTTGCTAATTAAAGAGAAAACTGTATAACGAATTTAAAGGTACCAAAAAATTTTTTTCGTTATTGAAAGAGTATACAAAAAATAATAGAATATAATTAAAACCAACCTTTATAATGTAATATTTACGTTATATAGTTTTTCGTTGTAACGAGTTACATTATAAAGAATTTTCAGTGTATTTCTAATTTATAGGTATTATGAATTAATTATCAATAAAATATATTTTATTAGATAATTATTACACAATACAAGAAAATCATTGAAGTTGGTAGAATTATGTACAAAAAAAAATAATACGTTTTATCATTCAGTCATTCTATTTTAAATTCACCCAGGTTTAACTAATTTTTTTTAATGATGGATACCTCAAACATTAATGTTTATACCTTATAGTTTCATCTTACATATTCTCATTAGTTCATTACTATCTCATTTATGAAAACCATTATAAAACATTATACGTTGAATATAATAATAGTTTAGCTATTCATTTTACTTATATTTCAACAAACACTGACAATAATTGTTTTATCATTACTAGTGAGTATGTTGAAAAAAGAACATTTGAATGAATATCCTATACATACAAATTATCTATTGTTTGATTTGACATTTAGTCATTGGACGATTACTGAACATAAACATATATAGATGATAGTTAGATAAATATTTGTTACTTGAGTAGTTGAGTACTACACTTGTTAAGTTTAAAATTATTTTATTTTTATACACAGTAATTTTAATATTTTTTAATGAACTGATAACTAATCCAAATATATTATTAGTCAAATATTATATTTGTTAGGTAATTATGTTTCTATTCTATTTCTCTACCAATTGGCAATATTTTATGAGTTATTAGTTATTAAAATTAAATATATAGTAGGTATCATTTTGAATAGATGCTTTATAATTCCTGAAATTAAAAAAATTGATTCTATTAGTTTAAATTTTAATAAAAAAATAATATAAACTCTTATTAAATTTAATGGATCTAATCTTAACAAAAATTTAAGTTAAGGCATGTATAGCCTAAATTATTTATATGTTAAAATATGAACATAGGTAGTTAGAGAAATTCACCAGTCTGTCAAATCCAGATTAGGTCATATAATTGAGTATTACACAATAAGTCAAAACTGATTTCATTCTGTTCGGTAAAAGAAAATATACATTGCAACACCCTGCCATAGTGAAACCATATTTATATTATAGGTAATATACAATCGATTTTTTTTATTTTGGAAAATAACAAGATGGATAATGTGTTAGTACATAATGCATTTCATTTATCTTCATTAACTCATAAAATATTACCACTTTGAACAAATATGGTAGGAACTAGGAAGGATTTCGCCCAGTAAAAATTCTACCTAATACTTGTAATTTACATAAATCAATTATTCAAAAGTTATTGTTGAATATAAGATATAATGTTTAACTTAAAATAATAACACAATATATTTAATTATATTTTAAAAAACTAATTACATACCTGTTTTGAAAAATAGTTAATAAGCTATTATTAATAAATATTAAAAAATATTTTACAAATATTAATTAAAACACAATTTTAAAATATAAGTTATGTCTTGAGGATGTAGATAATAATTTTAATGTTAGTTTATTGTGTAAATGTTAAGTAATCCATACAAATATAATATTATTATAATTAAAATAATAGTTTTTAAAAATGAGGATTTGTGTTTAAAATCACAATAATATGATTAGGTAAAATAAATAAAAAATAAAATAAAAATTTAAAAAAATAAATTAGGTATATTAATTCAGAATTTTATTTTGACAATAATACAACTTTCAAATAAAAAGTGATAGAGGTATGTTTGATTAAATTGTGATAAACTATGATTCAAGTATGAGAAACTAGGATATAAACTTCTATGACATGTATTTTAGATACTTGAAAATTTTTTATATAACAATATAACAAATATATACAAGAAATGTGTATAAAATAGTTTTAAAATGTTTAATTGGAGAATTTTTTTACTTTAATGTTATTAGTGTTATTACAAATATGAAATATATCCCTGGACCCTGATATAATAAATATTTATAACTTACCAATGTGGAACTATGAGAGGGTGATAAAGGATAAATGACAGGATTAATTTTGGCCGCTTCCATAACATCCAAAAACAGCAAAATATTTGTTACTCACTGAAGAACACACAAAAAAAAACTTATCACACAACAAATACTGATATATTAGATAAAATTTAAGTTATTAGTCAATACATATATTTTTTAAAGTAAGAATACACTGGAGAGTAGTAACAATTTCAAACAACAGTGACTATATGTTTATTTATAACAGATTAAAACCATTTTCATTTAAACATTATTATAAATGTGTGGGCATTAAATTGTGTAGGCGATAGCCACACCAACTGCTCTAGAATATTCATCAATGAGGAATGCTAGATCTGTGTGTGCCAAATAAACCATAACCCAATTAAAAGAAGACCTTAATTGGATAAAATATAAATTTGATTCGCTTAAAATTGATTAATTTATATCAATGTAAAAATTATAAAATCAATAGAAAATGATTACCTAAAAATATATATTAGTAATCATTGCAAATAAGTGAATTTAATCATTAACAAATAAGTTTCATTTATACCTATTACCTATGTCAATAAATAAGTTAACTTTTTTTAATCAGGTAACTAAATAATAAATGTATAGACATTACAATTTAAAAATATTAAAAACTTAATTATGTTAAACACTCTGTATAGTATTCCTATACACAGTGATAAACCTAATTATTTCTGCTATACTCATTTTCTATCAATTTTTATGGTTTGGTAATAAAATTATATTATATAGTGCTGTAATAAAATAAATAGTACTTTGAACATTATTTTTTTTAGAGCCTTGCATGTGGCAAAAAAACAAAATAGTTTGTTTTTGTCACATCATAGTACCTATGACGAAACAACATAGAAATTAGGATAAAATCTCCAAAGAATGTACATATCATATTCATATAATCTACTGCATACAATTTTGTAAAGTGACTATTATTTCACAATTTTTACTATAAAAAAACTATATTAAATACTTCACTCAAAATGTTTAAAATTAAATATTAATTAAACTAATGTAATTTTAATTTACTTATATTTAAAGTTTATATGACAAATTTATTACAAAGGTATCTCATAAATGTGGATTGTGGTATAAAAAAACTATTTCTTCAATGTTTAAAAAAAGTTTTTGTGTTTTTGCAAAAGTATAGCAATTTACAAGCACTTTCATTAAATTAGAAAAAAATCAATTTCATAAATACACAACAATTTACAGATTGGTGTGGAAGGTTAAATTGATTGAAATTTGATAACCAAAAGCAAAATATAAGGTCAAGAACAAACTTATGATTACAAAAGTGGAGATTAAGAAGTTTAGAATTTGATTGAAAATTATTGTACCTACCTTCAAAATGTGCTTTTTGGTTAATTTAATTTTAATTAATTATACAATGTAGTATAACAATATAGTACATCGCTAAATATGAACTATGATTTATAAATTATTTCTATATTCTAACTACAGAAATTTAAAATGATAATATCTCAATAATTCTAAGACTATTAAAAGTGTAGGTACCTATCAATTGAAAAGTATATTCAAATCTACACTTTAACTTAAATTTTAGAACTAGAATGTTCATAAGTAATAGAATTCCTTAAACATAGTATTTTTTCAGGTGGCCACAAATTGTTACTTGTTTACACAGATTAAAGTACAATCTTAGAAAAAAATAAAATAAAATTGTTGCAAAGGTAAAGAAAAGATAGTTAATACTCTCACTTGCACTTTCCTAATAACTGTTAGGTTATGTAATTTAAAAAACATTTCAAACAGTTAAAAACTCAATATTAAACTACTAAAATGATATACAAAATATGTCTGATAAATAATAAGTAACGATCCTATTGTTCAAACCACTAAATACCTATTATTATTATTATAAGTACCAATTAATTTAGTTAGAATCTACAGCAGGGATAGTATATATTATGATAAAAACAATGAAATGAAATTTTAATACAAGAAAATATGTAAACAGAAGACAAATAATTTTTATTGTAAAAATCGTTAAGTATTTAGGTGTAACATAAGTATGAAATTGATTAATAAAATAGAATTTTTTAATAATAAAATCATGTTAATTGAATAATAATTATGTAATTTTACTAGAATCGTCCTTAAGAACTTTTCAAACATATATTGTATACCCACAACTTCATAAAACAATATTTCAACAAAATAAAATAAGCCAGCGAATTAACGATATTCACACAAAAACACTCAGGTATAATGTATGTTAATACGAACGTACCCTTGGAGGAGAAGTCCTGGAGTCAGATTTGTCGAAAAACATGCTATTCCCGCCTGTGTTGCCGAACTCTCTGTTGATTTCTTCCAAAATTTCGTCCGTAGATTTGCCGCGAATACGATCGCTCAACTTTGACTTATTACGATCCCGACGATCAGCAAAAGGCATATTACTCTAGACACGGCATCGATCGTCCCTGGTGCAATTTACGAGAGAATATCAATGGACGTCCGCGAATAGTCGATTAAAACGGCGGCGGATGGAAAATCCGTGCTGACGATCGCCGGAAAGGGTCGGAAAACAGAAAACCTTTAGGTACGGTAATAAAAACAGCGACGTCGATGGGTCTGGGGGTGAGTATACTACAATGTTAATGATAAAAATAATAATAAATAACGATGACCGCTAGAAGAAAACGCATCCGACGCGACCGTCGGACCAGCTGCAAATAAAATACTATAAGTGTATAGCACACGGCAAGTCGGAAAACAATCAGCGAACACTCGTGATACAGCATATACTATATAGATACAGTGATACGGCGGACAAATCTAGAAGATTCGAGTAAATACGGTCGGTCCACGGTCGCGGAGAACGTGAAAACGGCAAATCGGACGGTCGCGTCAGCCGTCCCCCGCCAACCGAGACAACGGACCAATGGCGCCGCAGAATTGTATGATAAGTGATAACACTGCATGCCCAATACATAGATTACACAATATGTATGTAGGTAATATTGTATATCCAATCCACCCATAGGATATAAGATGATTTTCATTTTTCTTTATATTTTCTGTTGTCAGTGGTAAAAATGGTAACAGAACGGTTACATTTGGTTACAGTCAAAACTCATAGCGTCACATCTCAGACATCCGTGACGTACGTTCTCTGGAAGTTTAAACTCTGGTACTCGTGTGGCGCCGTGGCGGGAACACGTCGTAAATCGTGATTCCGCTAATTTACGTGCATTTCTTACACGAATTAAAATATCACCTAATAATATATTATAATATATTTAATAATTCGTGGTTCTTCAGATGATATTATATTATTTTTCGTGTAATATATTAATAATTATTTATAATAATATATTATTTTCCGATCTAAGGTGAATTCGCCGTGATCCGCGTAATCGCGGTGACGCTCTTATTGTTGTTGATCTTGTGAATCGTGTATCAAGTACCTACGTATAATATGACGGACGTGGGTGTATGTTGTTGGTTATGTTCAAACGCTTTAATTAATTATTACTACCAAGATTTATAATGCACCTATATAATAACATTGCCCATCACCAAATACCTAATACATAGGTATTATTATGACTGATGTGAAATAATTTATTTATATCTGTGACCCATCACAGTAGTATACTGTGTCACGTACTCATGTAGAAGCCTGTACTGTGAGTCTGTGGCCCAGTGGCTAGTATATTATAGTTGGTATTGTTATGAATTACGATGATCGCAGTGAACAAACCAATACGATTATAGTAAAATACTAAAATCTAAATAATAATTATGACTCATAATGAATTTATCATTTGCAATCCTCAATTTGTCATGTCTTAGTAAAAATATGTATTTACATACAAATCCCAGCCCCAATTATGAGTATTAACTATCGTAGAAAAATACTAGATGTATCTACGAAATGTCTGATTACATACGTCACACTATTCCGGGAACTATTGATATTTTTTTTTACATAGGTACTTAAGAAATATACAATACGTATATTGTATATAATATATAATACGTATTACATAAAATATATAAATTGAAATTCAAGATAAAATATTTGTTTCTAATTCTAACTCAGAAAATATAATATTGCCAATTGCCATTATCAATGTTATTACGTAATAAAAATCTATTGGTACATTTAATGTAGGTACAATTAATACAGTTTGGAACAATGTACGTATGCCTTAGAACAACAAAATTTTAGAAATATTAAGTAGGCAAGGCAGTCTTGAATTTTGACTTGAAATGGATGACAGGAACTGACATAAAGCTCTGTCGCTTTGAAAATTAGCTAAAACACAGACACCGCGATCCGTGAAACATCATTTTGATAGTAAAATGAAAAAAAATATATTAAATGTTTTTAGATTATATTATAAGGCAGAATTGATGCATTTTGTGATTTGGCAGTCTTATGGTATAAAAAAAAAATAAAAAAAAAGGTATTACACGAACACTGATAGGTGTGTTGTGTTATGGAATAACGATTCTACATTTACGGTTGAAGTAGTTATTAAATGTCGAATGGCTGAGTTTGACAGAGCCACGGCATAATTTTCTATTGACAGTTCTAAGTCTGTGTAAAATAGTGTTTTTACCTTCGAACTAAACTAAGTTTATATGGTCGAAGGTTTTTACGTCGGGAATTTGGGATGCAATTCGTGTGTAACGAGAGCCACAGAAGGCAAATTCCGCGCTTTTTCGGAGGCCCCCATATAAAATTACTTAAGGTATAGAAACATAATATTATATGTATATAACTAAGTATTTTTTACTGATAGATTTAAAAAATTATCAAAAATATTTTAATACAATATGATTAAACGTATTAGAAGAAAAATCACACTTCTTTAATTTATTTGTAAATAAACAAAATGAAAATCTAATTTTTTTTTATGTTGCATTATATCATAAAGATAAATTAAGAAAACAAGAAAAAAATGTATTGATTACAGGGGCCCACAATATTTTTTGACTTTCAAGTCCATCAAAACACTAAACTCGGTCCTTTATGTAGGTAGTAGGTACTTAACTTAAGAGGACGTCATACCCGCATGTGTTGTACTGTTGTAGTGTTGTATCTTTCTTACGAACGTAAGACATGGCAAATTTGCACTCAGCAGATTCAAGTTTATGCTGTTAGCTTTAATATTAGAGTCAATTTACCTGTTATCAAACTTAAAGGTAATAATATTATCTAGGGCAGCGGTGCCCTAGGGGATTTCGTAGGCTTTTATTTATATTTTAACTTTTAAGCGAGTTACAAGCATTTTAAAATAAATATTCTACTTAACTATAACTCACTTAAAAATTAAGATATCAATAAAAGCCTATGAGATGCCCTAGATAATATTAATACCTTTAAGTTTGATGATAGGTAAATTGACTAATATTAAAGCTAACTGCAGCATAAAATTGAATCTGCTGAACGCAAATTGCTATATGTCTTACGTTCGTAAGATAGAGACAACACATACGGGTATGACGTCCACTTAAATATAGATATTTTGTATTTAATAAAGTATGTCAATTGTTTATAGAAACAGGCAGTTAGCATCACGAAACATTTTTTTTAGTGGTAAGGTAATTTTTTAAGGGTTTACAAATATTTTTATGTTTAACTAAAATTATTGAATAATAGTAGTGTATTGATAAATTATCATTGTACCTATTATAGACATATTTATTTACTCGACCGTCGGCACATTATTATGGGTAATACAAGTATAAAACGCATGTGGCATGCTGTATATTAGTGTATGTTATAGTAATAGAGGAACTAATTGGTAAGATAATATTATATTGTATGCGAAGGGAATTTATTAATCAATAATCGAAGTTATAAGTTAAGACGTTAAGTAATACAACTTTTTTATTATTATTATTAAATATATTATGTTTTTTTATACTTTAATTAAATATAATTTATAGACCACTTTATGACGGTTAAATATACCTGCTTGATCTCTTTATAATAGATAAAAATACGAACGGTTGACAGTTTTCACTTATTGACAATGGTTGCCTTGGAAAATGTATCATAAATGAAGAATACCTACATTATGTGGGGGGTTCCAGGAAGGCACTTGAAAATAATGGACAATATTACAATATTTAAGTGGTTTTAATTATTATGCTTAAAATAAAATATTTTTATAATTTAAATTTTAAAGTACCTATCTACAGGAAAATAAATAAAATATAGATGTATACAAAAGAGTCATGCATTTTGAGTAGAATTATAAGTACTAGGTAGTCATTTTATAAACTTTTTTAAAGTAGTTTTTACAACACTGAATTGTCTGAGTTTATACCAACAGTGCTCAGCTTTTTTGAAAGGGAGGGGATATTCATTTTTGACTTGTTATTGTCACAGACAAATAAAAAAAATTTTTTTTTCATGTAAATAATAAACCATTACAAAAAAATCCAAAGGGGGATATTACACCCTGATCCCCCCGTGAGCACTCCACTGTATACCAAACGTTCTACTTCTAATGACATTTCTATGTTAAACATATAGACCACGGACCTACATGTACGTCCGTGATATAGACTTAACAATACTTTTGTGTTAAGTAATCTTTTACAATTCAAATTTCAATTAGAAAGATCGTTATACCATTAAAATAAAACTGTATTTTTTATAAAAATGATTTATTATAAATTATACTAATTATAATTTATAGTAAAATAATGTAGTATTTTTTTTTTTTAATATAATTTGCAATTTATTCCGTGGTAAAATAAGGACAAATTGATAACATTTATAACTGATAAGTTTTAACATAAACACACAATTTTATCAATTGCTTTCCATTTTTATTTTTTCCAGTTTCCTTACAAAATACAAAATTAAGTAGGTACTAGGTAGGTATAATGGAATAGTTTAACTGTTTAACTTTAACAATTAACAATACATAACTATTAAATAATTTACAGTTAATTTTGATGTTATTTGATAAAAAGTATGTAGAGAAATAAAAGCAATGACTACCGAAGGGCTTCCAGGATTGTCAACTACTGAAGCTTTACATACATTATATAATGAAATATTGTCGCTCAGAAATCATATTAAAGATCAACACACACAACAGTACTTTTTATAATCTTGTATCCTGTTTAGTATAAATAATAATATAATAATACATTTTTAATAGGGGCAAAGATAGACTGTGGATTCAAGATGCATTGAAACATAATAGTCCATTTACTAGTATCTGTTGGATTACTGCTTTGATAATTTTTGCTTGTGGTTTTTCATTAGTTATCATTAGTTTAGTATACGATGAAATGTGGTATCTGTTTGATGATGGAATATTGTTATTCATATTATTAACTATCAATCTTGCTACTGTATTATGGGATAACAAATTAAGACATGAAGAAATGTTCACCAAACTTGATAACGTGATGAAAAAACTAAATTGTAAGATAATGTTTACACTGTTAAAATAGTATTAACATAGTTAATATTCTTAAAAATAATTTTTATTATTTTTATTTTTACTTAAGGTTATAAAGACAAATGCCATTGGAAGAAAGAAAATTATCCGCATTTATGTATGCCATTTTCTCCATCAGTTACTTTACAATGGACTCAACGCGACGGTGTGCTTGTAAATTTACCTTGGGCGTTATTGGTAAAAGGTGATATAGTACTATTGAAACCAGGACAAACTTCACCATGTCGAGTTTCCAGGCTTAGGGTTTGTAATTTATTTAATATACACTGTTACCTACAATTAAATTTAATTCATAAATACTATTGATAACTTAAAATTAAAAGAAATTAAAAAATTATATTACCTACCTAACTATTCTAGAATATTTGATTACAAACAAGTGATGTTGGTTTGAATGGTTTTTATTTCATGACATTGGTATTTTAAAGTTATCTAGTGTCTAAACTATATCAATTAATTTATTAAAATCTTCTTAGTAAACATTTTAAATTAATTCAGTAGATTATCATCATAATATATTTTACTTATATTAGTTTATTTAGTATTTTATTATTTTTTTACAAAGGTGACTGACATAATTATTAATTTTATTATAAATTCTGTTATAAAATGCTTTTTTATTGTGAACAGGATAAAGATAAATGGGCTCCAGCAGAATTGACTCGATGGGAAATATTCAACCCAGATATTGCATCTACTATGAAAAACAAAACCACTGTACCAACTATGGTATCTCGTAATCCATTGAAAAATGTTGCTTATATTTTAAATGAAACCCCATATTTAAGTAATTTAAAACTTGCATTGGAACTATCACAAAATAGACCATGTAGCTTTTATACAAAATGCTTATATTTATTACAAATAATATTCATGCAAAAGTTTGCTGCTGCTACTTTTTTGGTGAATATATTTTATTTTATTTTTATCAAATTATTAAATGAAAATCGTTGTATAAATATTTGTTTGTTCTTTAGGGATGTACCATTTTAACGGTTTGGTGGCGTTGGTCTTATGTCACGCTTTGGTTAAAATCTGGTACTTGGGTATCAATGTTTATTGTAATTCCAATCTCTATACTTATTCCACTTCTACCATTGATGTTACCAATTGCATGGACACTTATGACATGTTATGGAAATGCTGTATTACAATCGTCTTCCATAGTTCAGGTTATATCTCTAATCTGCTTTCTCAATCTGTTCATAAATTATAGAAGCTAGAATAGAAAAATTGACCAGTATATTATGCCTATATTTTTAAATAAATTTCCACATTCATTTTTAAATTTTAGGTTGCAAATGAACAATCATTTTCAATTAAAATTTACCTTCATCTTAGGGCTCAATTACAGTCATCATATCTTTACAGTAGTCTTTTTTTAACTGTGGTGGTAAATCTTGTGATTTTCTTTATATGTCAGATAATTATTTGATACTCCTCAAACAAACATAATTTAAAAAAATCTTAAATGATAACTATCACATAATAATTGTATTCTAATCAAATCGGTTTTTAAATTTATTCTATAATTTTAAAATCTTTTAAATAATAACTGCATCCTATATTCACAACTAATATATATGCTTAATATTGTTAATTCACTCCAATGTTGAAATGTAATACCTTTTGTTAATATTTCTCTATAAAAATAATATATATACAGTAAAACCTGTGTAATATTTGGGTTGGGACCAGATATTTTTTCCATTTGAGACAGGTCTCCATTTAATACAGGTTGTAAATAAAAATTTTATTTTACCGATAGATCTTTATTATATGTATTTTACATATTTATTATTGCATTTTACCTACTTTTTATTTTGCATAATTATATACTTGAAAAATTCATCCAATGTTTTTCGTTTTGTTTAAATCATTTACATTTTGCTAGTAAAAAAATTAAAAAAATAGTACAATATTGGTTGAAATCAAATACAATAGGTATATTTATTTATAATTAGATCATGTACTATTATTGCATAATAAATATAATAAAATTAAACCATAAGTTGGTAATGATGTAGTGTTAATAATGTTATTATAATATATACATAATGGTTTTTTCATTACTCTAATATTTACTATTTGTTCATTGTGAGATGCTAATTAGGTGATAATCATAATTTTAAACCTAACCTAACCTTAGGCAAGAAGGCATAAAATAAATCAGGTTTTTTTTTGATACTGGTTGTTTTACTATATATAAACTTAAATGTTGTATTTTTATTTAAATAAGTATATATTTTTTGTTTTAGAAAAATAAAGACCTTTTTGAAGAAACTGAAACTGAAGCAAAAAACAACTCTTTAGAATTTTCATTTAAGTATTTATGGAAAAACTTTTACTCATGTATTCTTGGAAATAGTAGTTTTTTGCATAGATCTACTAATCTATTGCATGTTATGGGATCTGTTACGGTAATTTATTTAAATTAATATTTAAATTAAACATAAATTTATAGTTGTTTACTATTTGTCAAAGGCTTTATGTTGTGTCGATAAAAAAGGTATTCTATCATGGCCTAATCCAACTGCTGAAAAAGTTTTTTTTTTGCAAAATCCTTCCAAATCGTCTTCTATGTCTAATTATGTAGATACTTCTAACTGTAAAGAAACACAAAGAAAAAGTTATGACAGTACCATTCAGAATCAAGGTATATGTTTATGAAATAATATAAAAATTAATGTGATTTTGAAATATCACGACTCATATATTAAATTTTAAACAGAAAATTATTCAGTTGAAGTACTTGATCTAACTCATGACCGTGGTTCAGCATGGAGATTACAATTTGATGACGCAACTTGGTCAAATCATATAACTTCTCTGAAGCCTTTAGGTCTAGCAGTACTACTAAATACTTGCAACCCTTCAACCCATGCTCATTATGCTCAATTTTGCGCACACGTATCTTGTCAAGCTTTATATAGTGAAGTGCTTGTTCCTGTTACCAACCGAAGGTAAATTATTTTTACTATTTACTAGTTTACTTCAGCAATTAAATTGTAAAAATGCTGTATTATTATTATTTTTGTATGTTATTGCTAGATGTCTTTGTGAATTAGCTCGACAAATAGGATTTTCAGAATCTGCTGATGATATTTTTGAACTTCAATTACAGTTATCCACTTATAGACATGTCGTAAGTTTTTTAGTTACAACTTATTAGTTGTATGTATTATTAGTAATATGACAAAAAAATTAAATAAATTATTGAATATGATGGATATGAATTTTAGCAAGCTGATGCTGTTAGAAGAGATATTAAATTTGCCAGATCATTACCAAATACTACTAAATTAAAATTTCCATTCCCTCACATGGTATGTGTGGGATTAAGAGAGAGGAGTATTGGTAAAGCTGCAACAAGTTTACAATTATTCAGCCAAGGTACTGCTGACATAATATTGGATGCTTGCATAGATTTTTGGGATGGTCACGATCTCAGTCCTGTTTCTCCTTCTGTTAGGTATATATCAATTTTATAACCATATCATTTATTATAGGCTATAGACATTGTTTGTGTTAGTCAACCACATAAAAATAAACTATGCTATTTATAGGAAGAAAGTACTAGATTTTTATCAAAGAACTAGCTTAACAGCTTATTGTACAGCATTTTCATACCGGCCACTTCCATTACCTCCTGACAAAAGTTTCTCAGAAATGTATTTAGAGTTACCAGCTGATTGTCGTCAATTATATTCAAAATTATGTCGTAGTCCAACACCTCAACCGTGGACATCAACAACTCATAAAATAAGGCAACAACAATTTCATTCTTCTGGTAAGTATATTATATGTTATCATTAGAGCGAGGATTTTTATGCACTTAAAAGTATTGAAATATGCCATATAATATGCAGTACAAATCATGAAAATATGTAAAAAAATATGCAAGAATTTTTTATTTATTTAATATTTACAATAAAACTTATAATAATTAATTACTTAAATACTTAATAAAAAAAAATTTAGGGAATTTTCTGAACTTAATTTATTTTTAAAATGAATAATCATATGCATTTCAAGTTTTTCTTCTGTGAAGCTGTGTCATTTATCGATTAACATATTTTTAAAGACTGAGAATGAACGTTCGACGTTAACCGAAGTTGTTGGGGCATATATTTTGAAGTGTATGTCGTAATCGATTATTTATCTTATAACTAAATATATATATAAATTATTATTTAGTGACTATGAAATTTAGTTTTAATTTTTCTACTTGACAAAATATTATTTTATACATTTTTTTTAAATTTTTGCTTCAATGTGCAATAAATTTTGAATTTTGCCAAAATATGCAAAAAAAAATTTCACCATTAACTTCAAATTATGATGATTCGTGGAGATAACTGACAAAAATCCAAAAATATTAAAAGGAAATAAATATGCAATTGCATAGAAATCTGCACTCTAGTTATCATATAAGATATATTAATATTTTTTTATAATAGTGTTTAATCTTTGAATGTAAGATTTTAAATTATATTTATGTTTCATATCTGTAAATTTACTATGATCATATTTATTTGATAAATTCACAATTTATTTTTCAGATTCATTATTATTTGGAGATTGCAGTGAATATAACTCAAAAGATGTAAATTGTTGTTTTGAAACACAGTGCAATCAAATATTTTTAGGAATGGTTACTATGCAGTATCAACCTCAATATGATATGGTAATATACTAATATATGAATAGCTTTAATTTTAGTTTTTTATTTATGTATAATAATATTAAATAAGTAAATGTAATATTTATATAATATATATATATATTTAATTGTTTAGGTTCAACTGATTGAGCTATTAGAAACAGCGTGTATACGATTTGTTCACTTTAGTAAAGAAAATGAACTTCGGTCTAGGGTTTTCTCTGAAAAAATGGGCCTGGAAAGTGGATGGAATTGTCATATTTCTTTATTAGGTGATACTCAAACAAGAACTCGTCTTGACCCTAGGTACTAATATTTTTAATGACTATTGTTTTAGAAGTGTTGATGTTTTTAATACTAATCTATCTAATTGTTGTTTAAATGCACTATTTGATTTTTATAACTATTAGCACGTAAATTTGAGTGTTTGTATTTTGATTTTGAATCGAGTGAGGGTGCAGCAACTTGTGATGATGAAACTAGCTTTTTGATACCACTAACATCAACTAGTCAGTCGAAGAAAAAACTCGCTGAATATGAACATAATTTGTCGGCTGATTGTTTTCCTCCCCTCAATATAAATTGGTAATTTTAATTTTCAAAATAAATTATTAGGTACAATATTTTTAAATAATATATTTTTTCAGTACTGCACTTAATATGTCTCGTACAATTAGTATGTCAGCACCAACTGCTTTGAATATGGATTATGCCCAAGTA